>NC_092860.1:61154780-61207342 GCF_032062135.1 Pyxicephalus adspersus
TGCATGTTTGAAACACATTGCAATGTGTTTTATGCATCATGCATGTTTGAAACACGTTGCAATGTGTTTTATGCATCATGCATGTTTGAAACACATTGCAATGTGTTTTTTGCATCATGCATGTTTGAAACACATTGCAATGTGTTTTTACGCTGCTTTTCATATTTTTCAGCCATCTTTAATCCTTCACATGTCCTAAACCCTTGTTTGCACCTACTTGAAATGTTGAGGATCCTAATAGCTACTAATCAACCACATTTCTTGGAGGTTATTGCAGTGCACTTCAAATGCTTGTAATTTGGTGGCCTGGGATTTCTTAGAAGATTTGGGACTATTATCTATGAGTGTCCTCATAGGCTGCAAGATATGACATGCAGAATTCCCACACACAGATATCACACTGTGCCCATGATGTCGCTACACATGCCCACAGAGTGGATATATTTTACCAACCAGTTTTTTTATATAGAAGCCACAGCACAGCTATAGAATGGGGGAGCAGCCTGTGTCCCCAGCTCTTATTGGCTGCTGGAATCCTCTGCACGGATGACAGCTGAGAATGAGCGTTCTCTATTGTTCATTCAATGGATTACAGCTGCAGATGAGAGCTGGGGAGAGGTCCACACACCTAAAGTTGGCTGTTCACAACTATGTACATGCACATATTTTGATGTGTGTATGTATGCTTTGTAAGAATCTTCAGGATTCTACCCCATTAAGCTCAATCAATCAGAGGTAGATCATTTGAAGAGCACTAATTTGCCTCCTCTCTGTCACGCAAGGCTGGAAATGATCTTTCTATGTCCGGAGGACAGTGGAAGCCTTCTGCTAGAATGTCCTCTGGCTAGCTCACACCACAATCGTGATTTTGGTGAAGGCACATTATTCTACTGTCTCACATAGATATTCCCGTGTTTTGTATTTCTCCACTTTTTTTATAGATCTATTTTTTTCACGTGTCCACAAAAAAAATCCACATGTGCTGCATTATCTGACCCAGGGCGACAGTGCTTACATTTTGCCCCTAGATTGTATGTATGTCTGGCACTTACTAATGCTTCACTAAAACCGGATAAACAGAGTTTACACCTAGGAGCACAATTATTGGTTTTACAATGGTTTAAACAGGATTGAGCTTAGTGGGGTGGCAACTAGAAGCTTCTTAGTAATAGTAATAGTATACCCATATATATCTACACACAATATTAACAAACAGTTTACATTTGCAACAGAAAATATATAAAACAGTCAATGAATTAGTTATCCCTTTTTTTTTCTTTTTAACAGGTGTTTGGTTGTTGTCAAAATAACTCACATTTTGTTTCTCTTTTTCTTTAGACAATGATTAGGCAAAGATATGACAAGCAGCGGTCGATCTTTGTGAAGTCGAAGAGTGGATCGCAGACAGGCTGTGGACCCCTGCAGGGAGGCGCCCAGCTGTGTCCCAGGTCCAGCACATGTGGAGCGACCTAAAGCAGAGGAGACCCGATCTGGTGCGTGAAGTTGGGGACCGCATCCTGTCTGGTAAGTTTGGCATTTTGTCTTCTCCTCTTGTTAAGGAATGGTGTTTTCGAATGTTTGTTGTTTGTGTAAAGTAGTATTGTTTAGCCTAGAACTGTTTGTTTTTCACGTCCTATATTTTACTACCCTTATTAATTTGGTATATTTGATTTTTTTATTACAGCCAACTCTCCATCACGCCGGCCACAAATAACTTAGCGGCCACACAGGCGCCTGGCCATCCCCCAGGATGTGGAGGAGGAGGAGGTGCCGGTGCCATCCCCAGAGGAAGAGCCAGTTGTGGAGGAGGAGCCATGCCTGGTGGAGGAGGAGCCATCTCCGGAGGAGGAGCCATCTCCTGAGGAGGAGCCTGCTGCACCACATCTGCAGCCAGAGTCCTCCGATGAAGGAGAGGAGGCGGCCGAGGCTGAGGAGATTGCCTGTAAGCTAACCTTAGAATGAACTTTTGTAACATATGTTGAAATTCAACACATTCTCACACTACTTTCACCATTTTTCATTACAAATACAAAGAAAGATCTACCAGGGGCCTAGATGTTACTTGGCCTGCTTCACAGAGCAACCTAGCTGGCCTGAGGGAGCTGCCTGTTGGTCTATGGACTGAAGACCCTGGGGTGGTAGTGGTGGTGGGGCCGCCAGCAGCAGCAGTGGTAGTGGTGGTGATAGCAGTGGTGGTGGCCATTCTCCTTGGCTCCATGTAACTAGAAGTCAAAAAATAAAAGAGTTATGGGACAACACACCCAAAACATTTTTTTGGAGGAATAAACTCAATGATGTATTTATACTTGTTCTTGTTCCTTTGTTCTTTGTTTTTTTTCCGTTTTTTCTTTTTTTTTCAGCAAGTTTTGGTTTGCATGACCAGAATGACTAAGAAACTGCAAATTTATAGGGATTCAAACTCGCACACACGCATGCGCGCACACGCACCCGCGCACAAACAGACGCGCGCAAACGCACGTGCACGCACGTTTATTTAAATGTGCGCATGTTCAAGGATTTTGTTTGCTGTTGTCATGGATCCAAATTTGGACCTCGATTTGCTCTTCACTACTGCTGTTGTTGCATTAAACACCACATATCTGATGCTGGAAGAAGAGCAGCAGCAACAACAACAACAGCAGCAACCAGAAGAGCTAGCTCAGACTTCTCAAACAGTCCGGGCACCACGCATCTTTTTAGAGCGTGGCCGCCTGAAAAGTTTGCGTGACCAGGATGTCAAAAGGCCTTTCCGCTTGTCTCACCAGGTCATCCATCACCTGTACAGCTTGCTGGAAGAGAAAATTGCTCCAAAAAGAGAAGCCAGGCAGTGCCAGGAATGACCAGGCTCTTGGCCACTGTGTATAAACCTCCTTGGCCTTAATTTGTGGACTAAGCCAGCCTACAGTTTCCAGGGTTTTTACGAAGGTCATCGATGCCATTGTGGACCTTATCCCACTATATATTCATTTTCCTCAAACAGCTCAGGAGTGGAGGAAGGCCCCTAAACTGCAGGAAATCTCGTTACGCAACCGGAAGCGATATCATTCACTGAATGTACAAATAGTCTGTGATGCCAACAGGAAAATCATGAGTGCACGCACACGTATTTTTTTTATAGAAAAATAGAAATTTTGCTATTTATTTTGATAGATAGCATGTGGTATCAGAATTAAATATCTGTATTTTTTTTTAAATAAAGCAATTTTTCTGTTTATTTTGATAGATAGCAAGTGGTATCAGAATTAATTCTCTGTATTTTTTCACAGAAATACAGAAAATTTTCTGTGTATTTTCATAGATAGCAACTTGCTATCTATCAAAATAAACAGAAAAATTTCTGTATTTCTGTAAAAAATACAGATAATTAATTCTGATACCACTTGCTACCTATCAAAATAAACAGAAAAATGTCTGTATTTCTGTAAAAAAAATACAGAAAATTAATTCTGATACCACTTGCTACCTATCAAAATAAACAGAAAAAATTCTTTATGTCTGTAAAAAAAATACAGAGAATTAATTCTGATACCACTTGCTATATACCAAAATAAACAGAAAATTTTCTGTATTTCTGTAAAAAAAATACAGAGAAACAATTCTGATCCTACTTGCTACCTATCAAAATAAACAGAACATTTTCTGTATTTCTGTAAAAAAAAATACAGAGAATTAATTCTGATCCTACTTGCTACCTATCAAAATAAACAGCAAATTTTCTGTATTTCTGTAAAAAAAAATACAGAGAATTAATTCTGATCCTACTTGCTACCTATCAAATAAACAGAAAATGTTCTGTATTCCTGTAAAAAATACAGAAAATAAATTCTGATACCACTTGCTACCTGTCAAAATAAACAGAAAAATTTCGTATTTCTGTAAAAAAATACAGATATTTCATTCTGATCCTACTTGCTATCTATCAAAACAGCCAGAAAAAAATCTGTATTTCTGTAAAAAAAAATACAGATATTTATTTTTAATAGCACTTACTATCTATTCAAAAGGACAGAAAAATGTATTTCTCTACTTAAAATACAAATTTTTAATTATGAATCACACAGCTCTATTACAAGTGATATAGGCCTCAAAGTAGATAAAGGCAGAGGGCCCTGAGGGGGGTGCTCGGTAAAAAAATATTTGCCAGTTACACAGCTCCATTACAAGTTATAAACCTCAGAGAAAGAGTAGAGGTAGAGGGCCACTAGGGGGAGGAGTAGAAGGAGATTCGGAAAGGCTGTGAACGTGCTCTTCCCATCAAGATGTCCTTGCAGCCGTTGACGACAAATCAGTACACTCTGCAGAGGGGGTGTTAAAGTCA
Source organism: Pyxicephalus adspersus (assembly GCF_032062135.1). NCBI lineage: Eukaryota > Metazoa > Chordata > Amphibia > Anura > Pyxicephalidae > Pyxicephalus > Pyxicephalus adspersus. The sequence goes on from NC_092860.1 coordinate 61,159,099, forward strand.
CTGCCGATCCAAGCCTTATTCATTTTAATAAAAGTGATTAGGTCGACATTTTCTGGGGCGAGCCGAATCCGTTTGTCACTCACTCTGCCCCCCGCTGCACTGAACGCTCTTTCAGATAACACACTTGCTGCTGGCCAGGCAAGGATCTGAATGGCATTTTCTGCCAGCTCCGGCCACTGCTCAAGCTTGGATACCCAGTAGCCCAGTGGGTCCTGGCTTTGCAGGTTGCAGATGTCCCATGCAGAGCTCAGGTATTCCTGCACCATGACTGAGTACCACTTGTCAGTGTCATTGGCAATTGCTGCACGACTGGCAGCTTGCTTCCGCTGAAAAAAATCCTGCATAGTTAGGCTTAGACGACCTCTGCTGCTGCTGCCACCCATGCCGCTTAAAGCAGTTGTTTGGCTCCCATGGCTGGTGGAACCGCTATATGGACCCCTGCTGCTGCTGCTGCTGCTGCCAGCTAGAAAGGCTGAGCACAAGTCCCTTACAAGCACTTCTTGGTAGTGCTGCATTTTAGGTCCCCTGTATTGGGGCAAGATCAGTTGTTGTATCTCAGGCTTGTAACGTGGATCCAGTAATGTAGCAATCCAATAGTCGTCAGTCTTTGTTTTTATGTGTTCTATGTGTGGATCTTTGGCTCCTGCATGGAGGCAGTGCAGTAGAAGTTGTGGGGGATGGCAATGATGCCTGGTCCTGACTGCTAGCAACCCCAGAAAAAGCAGCCGATCTGCGTTGGAGCTCCTCCTCACTGCTGGTGGAGCCTGAAATGATCGGCTACATGCCACACTCAAATTGCTGGCAGCAGCACGGGAAATTTTAGTGGCAGAAGGAGGAAAGGCAGCAGAGGAGGATAGAGCAGTTGGAGCTTGCTTCTTGGGCGGAGCTGGTCGCACAGAGCTCTGTGCTTTCACCAGGTGTTCCCGCCAGGTTACTGGGTGGTGTCTTTTTAAATGAGTGCTCATGCAACTTGTTCCAAGTTTGTTTGGGTTTTTGCTTTGTTTCAAGTGTTGAGCACACAGTTTACAGATGACCATAGTGTTGTCATCACTATGGACATTAAAAAATGCCCACACTGGCAAACATTTACCTGGGCCGAATGGTGCTCTGGAGCTGGTGCTCGTGGCGGCGGTCCGCGGTTGTTGAGGCATAGCTGTGGTGACGGCTTCTGACGATTTACGTCTATGACTTGCCTCACTGGTAATTGAAGAATGCAGAGTGTGGGCAGCTTTTACCCTCTTCCTCCCTCTCCCCCTTAAAGGGCGCTCTGCAACCTCCTCCTCCTCTTCTTCTTCCTCCTCCTCCTATTCTTCCTGCCTATGATGATCTCCTTGTTCGCCCCATGTCGGATCAAGGACATCATCATCATCATCAGATGAGAAAGTTTCCCTATACATATAGGAAGCAGCGGCCTTTTGGCGCCAGTTTGAATTGGCTCGTCTGGCTGAGAGTGTTTTGGTGAAAAGTAACTTGGGGGAAAGCCTGTGAACTGACTCTCTTTGTCAGATGACTCAAACAACTGAGTATCTTCAATGAATGACTGTAGCTCCGCCTCTCCAACCCCTTGGTGGGACTCCTCTACATACTGCTGTACAAGTGACTTTCCAGCCGCTGATGAGGAACTAGGAGAAACAGGTGTATCATGGACTGTTTGGGACACCTGTAAGGCCTGTGTCTGAGACTGGGATGAAGAGGGGGTATAATCACTTGACCCAGGATGGGTCATGTACTCCACTACGTCTTCTACCTGGTGTGGCAATAATGGACGCCCAGCACCAACAGCAGCTCTTCTTGTTCTTGGGTCTGCAGCTAAAAACAAACTCATACTGGTTTGCTTGCCACCCCTGCCAAAGCTGCCCTTTCCTCTTTGGCCAGACATTGTACAAATGTTTTTATTTATGTGGCTTGACACCCTGCAAAATACTTTCTAGCTAATATGATATATGTATATATATATATATATATATATGTATATGATATATGTATAGGTCAATTTGATGGGGGGGAGGTTAACACAAAAAACAAGTGAGCTGTGTTGTATGCAGCACTTTTCTTCAGTGGTGACGCTTGTAATATGCAGCACAGTATACAAACTAAATACTGCAGTATACACTGCGTCTGTGTGTCTGTCTCTCAGTACAAGTGTGATACTGTGCACGCAGTCAGCGAGGGGACCCTGCCTCTGGCTGCGTGTATGTAACACACTGACTGACTATTTATCTATCTATCTAGCTTTCTATCTATCTATCTATCTATCTATCTATCTATCTATCTATCTATCTATCAATGTATCTATCTATCTATCTATCTATCTATCTATCAATGTATCTATCTATCTATCTATCTATCTAACTAGCTATCTAGCTATCTATCTAGCAAACAGTGAAACACTCTACCAATCTGAGTACAGTAGATTTCAGGACTGCACAAATACAGTACAATCCAACAATCTATCTGACTAATAGTGTGAGTGTGACACAGTCTACCAAAGTAAAGCACTTTTTTCACTTTGACAAAGAAAGCAAGTCAAACAGCACAGAAAGGTTGTGATGCTATCAGCAAATCTTTGTCAGGAGTGGTAAATGCAGGCACGCCTTGGCCTTATATAGGCCAATGGCTGCCTGTTTGGCATGCAGTGACAGACAGCCAATCAGCTATCTGCCACAACAAACATGGAGGGGGGATCCCTGCTCTAATTGGAGGGCACTGTGCATCATGGGGGAGGTCCCTACTTGTTTGAATGCATTGTGGGAGAGTTGAATTCGGGTATTCGAATGCAGCAAAATTCGGGTCGGGTCCACCCAAATTTGAACGGTCATATTCGGGTCGAACATTAGGACGACCCGAATTCGAACAACAACACTACTAATTACTACCTTCAATCCAGAAACTCAAATAAAAATTCATGCTTTTAAATTGATAAAAACACACAAAGCTTCCTTGATACTCACTGGATCATATGCCTGATGATTAATAATTACATAAGGTCATCAAAAACCACAGTTTTTCCAGTAGATTTCAGATCTGTTTTCAGTTTTTCCCTAACACTTCCCTATTATAGTTAACTATAGTATTGTTAACTAATATAGTTAACATTGTACGTGCGTTTATTTTGTACTAAAACGTAAGCACTGTTGAAGTGAATAATAAGACATCTTCAGTGTGAGGTAAAATAAGGCACACTGTGGTATAGATCTACTGAACAGTGTCATTTAGGTACCAATGTTTTTTAAAAAATGCTTAGAGTTTGATTTTCTTGTGTACTCTTTGTCTGGATTGTCAAGATCCAGATTTAGATGTTAAAATCTTCGCCAGGAAGCCCCAGCGATAGGGAATACTATGTAATCGGAGCATCTTGGTTACCGATAAAAACTTACGCCTGACTAAAATCATTGCTTGAGATAAATCCACATAAATAGTATGAGAGTACGGTTCTGGCAGAACTTCCATTTTTCTGGTGGTTTGCAGCAATTTCTCCTTGACATCAAAAAAGTGAATTCTGGCAAATATATCTCTGGCAGTTGTTGCTGGCACATGAACAGGTTTTGAAATTCTATGAGCTCTGTCATTCACCAATTCTTTTTGAGGGATTTCTGGTAATACAGTAGATATCCGTTGTTGTAGATAGATAGGGAGCTCCAACAGAGATAGAGTTTCTAATAATCCATGAAATTTAAGAATATTCCTTCTAGCCCTGTCTTCCATGTCAGTGAGTTTACTTTTCATTTTGGCCACTTCTTCTTCTAAACAATTATGGGAGTCCACCAACTCATTATGAGCCGTTGTAATTTCTCCCATTTTCCCTTCAATGTGATCCACTCTACCTTCTAAAATCTGCACATCTCTGCCAAGTGTAGAGATCATAGAGGAAAAGTCAGTGTGCAATGTCTTTCTGAGGGATAATAGCATATCTTTAAATACTGTGTCTATCACGGGAGCATCAGTTGTCGGAAAATCATCAATAAGTTGAACCATCAGTGCCTCACATGGAGAAACCTCTTGTAATACAAGGTCTACCGTCTGAGTATAATCACAAGGCGAGGATGAATCACCATTAGTAACATCAGGATTAGTAAACTCACTTGATTCACATAGTGAAGGTTCTTCAGGGATTTCTGGAGAGTGCACTACATGGGACAGAGATGTCTTTTTAGAAGTATATTGAGAGGCTTTCTTCTTTCTCCTTGTAGGGCTTGGTGTAGGAGCACCGCCGCCATCTTGACTTCCCTCCCCCACTGTTTTAGTGAAGAATTCGGTCAGTCTCCACGATCCGGTCCTCTCTTTTCTCCCTCTAGTCATGTTCTCTGTTCGTAGACAAATTGCCTGGATCAAGTGCTTGTGGGATCATGTGGACAGTCGCTCGATACAATTAGAGCTGTGCCACAGAGGGAGCTCTCACAGAAAGCCACCATTCTCCATGGCAGCCAGCCACGCCCCCCAATCTATAATAGATAATACATTTCGAATGCCCTGATCCAACATCAATTCTTAACCAGACCTTATCTTATCTGGACCACTGTTGTGCGCAGTGGTTTCTCCCACTGACTTTTACATTACTAATATGTCCAGTAGAGACAGGGAGGTTCACAAGAGGAGCCAGTGATCACAAAAAGAAACAAAGAGTTTGACACTGTTTCCAAAAAAATAACAGAAAAAATATTTATCTTCAATGGATCAGAGAACAGTAGCGTAGTAGAGTAGAGTCTAGACTCTGTTAATGACATTTGACTATGGTAGGGACATTACATTGTGAGCCCCTTTGAGGGACAGCTAGTGACATGACTATGCACTTTTTAAAGCACTGCATACTATGTCAGCGCTATATAAATACTGGATGATAATAATAATTTTCAGGAATATGTTTGCAGTAGATACCATGTGGTTTTTCAGATACAGATACTCCTTGCTTAACGACCAGGTTCCATTCCTTAGACCTGGTCATTAAACGAGGAGCATAGGAAAAACCCACCCTGCAGTGCTGCGAGTGTGCAGTGTCTGTCAGTTACAAGTTCATTGGTAGCCTGCATACTGAGGATCGTACAGGAACGCAGAGTATCCTACTCTTGTCTAAAGAAGACAGAACCTAGAGGGAGCCTAGAAGAAGAGACGCTGTATGGATGTACACTGTAACTACATATATATATTGTGAGAGAGTGTCCATAGAAAGGTGTCAGGAAAATGTTAAAAAGGCTCCAGGTAATAGAAAGTGATTAGGTTTAAATAGGTTTTCAGAAAGAAACCTGGAACTTTAGGGCCCTGGACCCAGTCAAGGAAGTGAAAGGGTGGGCCTCTTGGCCCAACCCAATCCTGACTGGGAATTTATGCACTTGCAAGAGGGAAGGACTTGCTCAGTAGAAAGGCTGAGAAGGAGTGCTCAGCAGGAGACTGAAAGTTGTGTTCAGCAAGAGGCTGACAGAGGAAGTAATCAGCCAGAGAGAATTCCAGGCTGGGAGAGAGTCAGAGTGGATTCCAGGCTGAGAGAGAGAGCCAGAGGGACTCCAGACTAAGGCCCTGATTCATCAATGAAATCCCGCAGTCCGGAGTCGAGTGCGCTCGTACACTCGCCTCCTCACTGCCAGCCGGATTCCTGCCTTGATAATAATGAGCAATAGGGGTCGCAAATCTGCCGCTGGAAGCGCGAAAGTACGCGCGACCAGCGAGCGCGGATTTTATTGATGAATTAGGCCCACTGACTCAACCCCTGTGTATCTGTTAGCACTGCAGGCCGTGCCGGTGCCGCTGCTCCCAATCGCAGGCACGGGCGCTGGGTCCTATCTCTCAGGTAACCCACTACCTATGTTCCATGTCAGTATTTCTTTCATGCTGGGACTTGCTCTGGTGTGTGGGCTGGCGTGGGTGTGTCTTTGAGGTAACACACACACGCCCTCTGTTTCCTACAGCCTATGGCTCATGTCCTGCAGGTATTTAAAGGCACCTCCTATTACAGGAAGTTGCCTGAGCAATCTCTGGCTTACCTGCGTTACTCTCACTGCTAAGGTGTTTTGTCTGTTTGCTCTGCTGTGTACCGAACTTTGCCTTCGTTTTGGACTCTGCCTGTTTGCTGCCTGACCCTGACCTTGGAATTCGTTTCTGGACTTTGCTTGTTTGCTGCCTGACCCTGACCTTGGAATTCGTTTCTGGACTTTGCCTGTTTGCTGCCTGTCCCTGACCTTGGAATACATTCTTAGACTTTGCTGGTTACCGCCTGGTCCTGACTCCTGTGGTCAGCTGCCACTGGCCTGGGGATTGCTCTGGAGTGGCACCTGGCAGCTACCCTGCAGCCTAGCCTATCCTCACCCTCAGAGGCTCTAGTGAAGACCTGGTAGCTGCTTAGTCACGCCCCTCTGGAGTGTACCCAGTCAGTGGCACAGTGGGTCCACACCCGCTTGCATAACAGTATCTCTGCAGTAGATGGTTCCAGGGTTTCCTGCACCTTCGATTCCGCAGCTTACCCATGCATATGACGGTGGGAGTTCATCAAGAGATCATAACCTTTCTTGTTCTTCCCCAGGCATTATCTGCAGTCATCCTAGGACTCCCTTGGCTTCAACAACACTCTCCAGTGCTAGATTGTACTCCAGAGGTATTGGCTTGGGGCCCTTCTTGTCACTCTCGGTGTTTGACCAAGCTCCAACCTCTCAGGCCTCTTGCACTCTCCACATCAGAGTTGGCTCCATCGATTCCTATCCAGTACAAGAATTTCCAAGATGTCTACTCTAAATGCCAGGCCGAGCAACTTCCTCCCCATCGCTCCTATGAGCAAAAGACCTCATACCTAATTCCACACCTCCCAGAGGTCCGGTAAACCCCCTCAGTCTTCCGGAGTCCAAGCCTATAAATGAATACATCCAGGAGAATCTGCAGAGAGGATTTATTCGGTAGTCCTGGCGCAGGATTCCTCGTTGTGCAAATGAAGGATGGGACCCTTCGTCCTTGTATTGATTACCAAGGTTTGAATGCCATCCCTATTAAAAACTGCCACTCACTGCCGCTTATACCTGAGCTCTTTGACCATCTCCGTGGTGCCCAAATCTTCACCAAACTGGATCTCCGAGGGGCCTACAACTTAATTCGGATCAAGGAGGGGGACGAGTGGAAGACAGCATTTAATACCAGAGATGGGCATTTTGACGATCTGGTGATGCTCTTAAGACTCTGCAATGCCCATGCTGTCTTCCAACACTTTGTCAACAAAATATTTTGTGACCTTCTGTACATTTGTGTTGTTGTCTATTTGGATGACATTTTTTTTTCTCTTCAGACTTACCTACCCACAGACTTTTCCTACCCACAGACGGCATGTCGGTCTTGTCTTACAGTGACTCAGAAACAACCGACTCTACGGCAAGGCAGAGAAGTGCCTGTTCGAATGCACTCAGGTGCCCTTCCTGGGCTACATTGTTTCCAAGGATGGCCTCTCAATGAATCCCGAGAAGGTTACAGCTATCTCCAACTGGCCGCTACCCTGCGGTTATAAGGCTACTCAGCGTTTCCTGGGTTTTACCAACTACTACCGGCAGTTCATCCAAAATTACTCCACGCTGGTAGCGTCTATCACTGCACTGACCCGAAAGGATGCTGACCCTAAGAACTGGCCCTCTGAAGCTATTGAGGCCTTTCATTCCTTAAAGAAAACCTTTCTATCTGGCCCCGCCCTGATTAGACCAGATATTTTCAAGCCCATCTCAATAGAAGTGGATGCCTCCTCAGTTGGAGTGGGAGCTATTCTTTTGCAGACTCCCACCGGAGCTCGAAGTCTATGCGCGTTCTTTTCACGGAAATTTTTCCCAGCAGGCAAGAGACAGACATTGGAGACAGAGAGTTGCTGGCCATTAAACTCGCTCTAGAAGAATGGCACTATTTTTTGGAGGGCTCTCCTCACAAGGTCACTATTTTCATCGATCACAAAAACCTCCAATACCTACAGTTTGCTCATCGCCTCAACCCTTGGCAGGGTCGTTGGTCTTTGTTCTTTTCCTGTTTTGATTTTATATTTACCTTTAAACCTGGTTCTGCTAACTCCGGAGCTGACGCTCTCCCCTGCTCCTTTGATCCACAGGATTCTGAAACCACTGCTGAGCTGAAGTTTATTATCCCACAAGCCCGTAACCTTGACTTGACCTCCATTCAGGAATCTGCTAAACCCCCAGGAAAAACATTGATACCTCCCCAATAGTGTTGATGTTCGAATTTGGGTTGTCCCTATATTCGACCCGAATATGGCTGTTCGAATTCGGGTATACCCGAACCGAATTTTGCTGCATTCGACAGCAAAAATTCGGGAGGAAAAAAAAAAAAAAGGATTAGGATTTCCCTTTCCTCAGCAACTCAGGGAGCAGAGCAATCAGCGGAGCTTTATGCTGACAGCTCTGCTCCCCTGATCCTGGAGCCAATACGAGGGCAATAGAGGTTGAATGGAAATACTGTGTCCATTCATACCTCTACTGCTCTGTGATTGGTCTATTTCTCAGCCAATCACAGAGCAGTGAAGGTAATGAATGGACATAGTATTTCCATTCATTGCCCTCCTATTGCCTGTGGTTACAGCTAATTGAAGGCACCTGTTTTCAATTAGCTTTGACCGCACAGTTCCCACCGTCCAGGAATCCCACAATGACATTATGATTCATAATGTCATTGTGGGATAACCTGTAAAAAATAAAAATAAAAAACAAGTTTAAAATAAAAAACACATACAAAAAAAATAATTTAAGAAAAAAAAAAAAAGTTAAATTACACAAACACACACATTAATAAAATAATTTTAAATTAAAGCCTTGTCCTATTTTTTACTTATATTTTAACCCTTTCACGGAATGAGTAAGAGGATTTATGTACCCCTGTACTCATTCCCCAGGGTGGGGTGGTGGAGATCTGGGAGTCTCCTTATTAAAGGGGGCTTCCAGATTCCAAAGTCCTGCTAAAAATGTTTATAAAAGCTCCCATTGTTTTTAAAAATGTTTGAAAAAGCATTCAATGGAAGCGTTTTCCCGCCTTTATCCAGCGTTTTAATTTCTTAAAAGTTGCAAGCAACGTTTAAGATAACGTTTAAGTGTAGATCATCCTATTGGAATGCATGAGGACTTCAAACATGGGCTTTAAAAAACCTCAGGTTAAACGCTGGGGAAACAGTCAGTGTAGACTAAAGCTGCATACACACGTCCAATACTTATCCTTAGAAACGACGAACGAACGACCGATGAACAACCGATTGGCCAAAAAAAGTGACCAAGGATGCCGACGAATGAGGATTGTCGTTGGAAATGAACGACGGCCACGGTGGATCTGATTGGCCGACGATCTTTCACTATATATCATGTACGGTCGTTCAGTGATGGTGCATGTTTCTGCGGTACACTTTCTCCTTTACATGTCCCTCCCTGCATCGTTCAAACGATTGTATCTAGTGTGTGGACACTGTTGGTGGAATATATATGAACAATCATATTGTTACAGCATGTACAGAATTGTGCACAATATGATTGTTCAAGTATAACCGTGCATAATCGTTGATCGGTCACAATCGTTCATTTTCTAACAATAATTATTGGAAGTGTGTACCTAGCTTTAGCCTAAAATTGATTTGACAGGTGCACTTTAATCTTCATGTGAAGCACAGGGGTATGGAATAGTGTTATGTATCTTTTTATAATGTATCTTTTTATGTATCCTTTTACAAAGTATCTCTTTACAATGTATCTTTTCATGTATCCTTTTCTAAGGTATCTTTTTACATCTGTTTGGAGGCTGTAGAAGCTCTACACAGTGCTGAAACAAACCCAAATTTTTCTCCCATTGACTTTAATGGGATTCGAATTCGAATTCGACCACCCGAATTTTTTTGCTATATTCGGCCGAATAGCTGTCGAATCGAATAGTGAGCTATTCGACCAACACTACTCCCCAACTTCGCACCAAAATATTACATTGGGCACATGACTCCAAACTGTCTGGCAACCGGGGGATTAAAAAACTTTCACCCTTCTCTCTCGTCTTTACTGGTGGCCCAACCTTCGTAAGGATGTAACAGACTATGTCAAGGCCGGTGCTGTTTGTGCCCAAACCAAGTCATCTACTTGTGCCCCAGAAGGACCGCTTCTTCCTCTGCCAAAAGAATTAGCTACAGAGTGTCATTTTGTAACATTTTTGATTTGTGGTGTGCCGCAGGATTTTTTCAATGTAAAAAAATGTGCCGTGGCTCAAAAAAAGTTGAAAAACACTGGTCTATGGCAAACACCCTCCCCTTCCGTCTCCTATACCATGCTTTGCTGAAATACCTGCCCTGCAAAGAGACTTTAACTGCATCTGGTCTTCTACATGTGAGCATCCGAAACACGCCACTTTCAGGCACAAGAAGTTTGCTGATCCTGGTCACTGTAAGGCACCTCTACTCCAACCTGGAGATAAAGTCTGGCTCTCCACAAGGAACATTCATTGCAAGGTGCCTTCCCTGAAATTTGCTCCACAAATCATCGGACCTTATGCCATTTCTGCCAAGGTTAATCCAGTTTGCTACAAGTTAAGTCTACAATCTCAAGCTGCCCAATGCCTTCCATGTGTCTCTGCTTAAACCGTTGGTCCTGAAACGCTTTTCTCGTTCCTCTCCGCTGGCTACTCCTGTACCCGATTCTTCTCAGGAATATGAAGTCTATAAAATTCTGGATTCCAAGTGTTCTCTTAAAAAGCTAATGTACCTAATTGATTGGAAAGATTTTGGTCCTGAAGAGAGATTGTGGGTTCCAGCTATATGTGTCTGCACCTCTTCTTGCTAAGAGGTTTCATTTTCATTTTCCCCTTAAACCTGGACCCCGGCAAGTGGGGAGGCCCTGTAAAAGGTGGGGTAATGTCACACTTACCTGTTCCTAACTAAAGCACAGGCATCATCTCCTGCCCATGCTTGCAGTTCTGATGCTGAGCATGCCTTTGTTTCCAAGCTTTATCAACTCCGCCAAACCTGCTGGCCAATCAGGAAATAGCCTTTTGATCTGCCCTGGCTTTTTAGCTAGCTCACAAACTGTATTTTATGTTTGTGAAACAAGTCTATACTAGTGGCTCAAGCTCCCAAGTTCTGTGATCTAGTTCCTGTACACCTGCTGCTTAATCCAGTGTTTCCTGTGTCCAGCTCCAGTGTTACCCTTCATTGCCCAGTTTGTTGGTTCCCGGCCAACTTCCCCGTGCAGTTCCTGTGTTCCTGTCTGCCTGTGGATATCCCTGTATCACCTGTACCTCCTGCTTTTTTCCAATGTCTCCTGTGTTCCCTGTGCCCGCAGTGGCCTTTGTGTCATTGCTGTCTGTCTCCTGGATCCCTGGCTATTGACCCCCGGCATGTGATCTGACCTCTCTTGCTTACTGCCTGTCTTGACCCTGGCAAAGAGTTTCCAGCCTTGCGTGATAGCCAAGAAGCTAATTAGTGCTCCTCTAATGATCTAGCTAGGATTCGGCATAGTGGGGTAGAATCATGAACATTATTCAGAATCGTATACACACACACGTCTAAAAATGTGCATGTACATAGTTGTCACCAGCCACTTTTTAGTGGGTGGAGCACCCGGCTGCCATGCCTCTTCTACCCGACTCTTATCTGCAGCTCTAATTCATTGAAAGGACAAAAGAGAGGCTGCTCCATTCTCAGCTGGCATCTATGCAGAGGATTCCAGCTGCTGTTAAGAGCTGGGCAGTGAGAACAGTGCAGCTAGAATGAGATGGGGACAGAGGCTGTCCCTCCCCCCATTCGATAGCTGTACTGTGGCTTCTATCGCAAAAAATAAAAATTTGTGAAAATATATACACCCAGCCAGAATGTGTAATGACATCATCCTCAAAATGTGATAGCTGTTTGTATGAATGCTGCATGTCATATTCTGCAGCCTTACAACTCTGTGTAAAAGCACAGAGGACCCTCATAGCTTTTAGTCCAAAAATATCTCCAAAATCTCTGGCCACCAGATTTCAAGCATTTTAACTAATGAGGATCACAATTTAAAACACTTGTAAAAATCTAACACTGGGAGTGCATTTTCTAAAGTGTGCCTAGGAGTCCTTAATTTAAAATGGGGACCCTTGGGCCCACTTACATAGCAAGGAGCAAGTGTTCCCCACTTGAACCTACATTTTCTGCTTTAGGCACCTCACCATTCCAGATAAATTGGGGTTCAAAGAAATGTGGGTATAAATTTAGAGGCACCACCCCAATTCTCCCTGCTGGGTAAGTGGCCCAGGGGGCCCAGAAATTTGGATTTTCGCTTTTGGGCTCCTAGATGCACTTGATTTTGAAGCAGCAACAACCTTCAAAAAATTGGTTTATTAGTAGCTAGTAGGGTCCTCGTAAATGCATAGTTACATAGTAGGTTAAGTTGAAAAAAGACATAAGTCCATCAAGTTCAACCACTAGGGAAATAAAAATATCCCAGATTTAAAACCCTATAAGACATAGTTGTTCCAGAGGAAGGCAAAAAACCCTGGTACAATTTGCTTCAAAAGGGGGAAAAAAATCTTGCCTGATTCAAATGAGGCAATCGGATATTCCCTGGATCAACAGTCTCTGTTATCTTTACTTTAAATTCTTAATACCCAGTTATATTCTGTGCAATCTATAGTAGTTTCTGAAACTACTTTCTGAGGGAGCCAATTCCACATTTTCACAGACCTTATGGTGAAGAATCCCTTCCTTATCCAGAAGTTTATTCTTTTCTTCCAGACGCAGAGTGCCCCCTTGTTCTTGACCAGGGTAGTTCGGACCTATGCCCCTTCTCCCCCACACACTCCTTTCTCACCCAACCTTCCAGCCCCCCAGTCCCCAAAATAGACCAAACACTTGACTGGACTTTATATGGCTGGCAAGCAGCCGATTTATTTATTAAACAAATAAATAACCTTTATTATCATAAATAAAGATAAATATTACCATAAATTTACATACCTAATTTAAAAAAGCAGCAGAATAAATTAACATACATTTACATACATTAGTTGTAATTTAACCCCCTATTATTGACAAACAAATATTGATCAACAATTACCATAAAAAAATAAAGGTAAACAAATTACCATAAACATTTACCCCCATTAATACTATCTCCAGTATAAAACCACAGTGTAAACAGGAATCCTTCATTTTCCAAACCAACCAATTAAATTAAACTTAAACCACCAGGCTGCAGGTCTGGGTAAGATACAGTCCGCCTCCACCATAGATATCCATTAAATCAAACCACACTGGCCCCTAGCCACCCAGCTCTGCCTCAGGGGTCGCCCACCGAACACATTAAAGGGACACCCTACCAATGGGTTGCCCTTCCACCAATTAATGCTCAGAACTCTTACCCCTCCAGACCTAAACCGCCACAGTGCACAAACGGGTAACCTCACGCTTGTGCGCCCCCCCACACTCGAATTGCTCTTCATACACCATCTTGGGGCCCAAGGAACCGCATGTCAATACCCACTGCATTGAGGTGCACTCCATCCCTGTGCAACAGCTCCCTAGGCCGGACTACAATCCCTCCATTTATTTTTATTCAGGACCTATTGACCCTTTTCACAGACCTGGCCCCTCTCCAGCTGGTCCTGGTCACCATATCAGACCATACCAACACCAGCCCAGGGAATATCACCCTTAAGCACAAGAAGTCCAGCTGAATGTCCCTAATCAGGGCTCATAGCCCGCTGCCTTATATCAATACCCCCGCATAGATGACCACACATCCGGGGGTTGATCCATCCCGCAAACTGCCTGATCTCTGGGACCACCCTTCCCCATATTATACCCAAAATGCCAATCCACCAAAAAGTTGCCTCAGACCTAGGAAGGCCCAGCTGCAGCTCTTCTGATCAGACCTCCGCTCTCTTTGCACCCCACCAGACATAGGAGTGCCCGACAATCCATACTAAACATGGGCGGTCACCTAAAAAAACAAAGAAAGAATGCCAAAAGCAAAGGAACCAAAAAGTCAACCAACCCCCCAAGACATGACCTTAAACCCCAACCTCAGAGTAAGTGCGGTCTGATATGCAGCTGAAACCTTCTGGATTCCCATCTGCCAATTCTACGAATGATTTCCTCACCCAAACTCCACCTGGCTGCTTCAGTAGCCGCCCCAATCTGGAAAGAATGGGAAGAAAAGTGAGACTGGTCCACCCCCAACAAACCCAAACACCGCCTAAATACAGCAACAAATTGGAATTTGGACAAAATGTGCCATCCTCATGTATTAAAAGGGGGCCGTCCACCCCTGGCCTACATTCTTGTAACTCCATTATTGCTGTTACCAGGCAAACTGATGATCCCAAACAAATTTACAGCAAAACCCCGCCCCAACTGCTTTGTCTTAGACCACCTGATGTGCAAACTCACCTTACTTGCACCAACCAGCATATCCCCCACTAAACCCCCCCCCCCCAGCCCTATGCTTGGACAGGCTAACCAATTTACTCAACCGCATGGCCCCAAAAAAGGCTATAACAAAGGCTGCTCTAAACAATATCCTCTCGTAATTCCCATTGCAAACCTCCCAAGCTTGACCACCAAACCTTGCAGGACAAAAGACACCGGCCTCCTGGCCTCTTTTACCCTCTTGCCCCTCCTGTAACCCTTCACTGCCTGTAGCACCAAAAAATATTTAGTAACATCCCTCAAACCCTGCAATTTGAACCAGAATGCCATCCCCGCTAGTTTTTCATTAACCGAGGACACAGACGCCCCTTTTACAAATGCCCTGGCCAACCAATATAACAATATGTACATATTATCCAAATCCCCCCTTACTCCTCCTATCTGCGCACACAAACCACTCCATTTCTGCCATACCGCTGCGTACACCCCCCAGGTCCTCTCACTCACCACCCCTGCGAGTTAAACTGTCGATGTGCCCAGTGCAATCTTCCACAACCCCTCTGGACAAGGGCTCCCACATTGCTCTGCCTCCAGGGCCAACATCCGAAACCTGTCCTACTCGAAACAAGATAAAGTGAAGCTCTCACCTCCCCATTGAGCCGCATCAAGATGGGATAAAGCTTTCACCCCTGCCATTGCAGCTGCTAACCTCCTACAAAAAACCCTGCCCATCCTGACCACCCTGCAGGCAAAATTCAAAATTCAATTTTTATAGCAAAGACCGAACCTCCTGCAACTTCATCTTACCCCTACCACAAGCCAACCTGACCTCTTCTTGCAGAGCCCCCAACTTTTGTGCGAACCTGGGGGGGCAGGGGCGATTTTTTGTCCCGTATAGTAAGTGGTGTTTATTTGTGAGCCACCCTCTTTGATATATCTGAAATATAAAAATGTGGAAAAGAGAGCAAAAAAGAGGTTTAAGGGTTAAGGGTTAAAGGTCAAACTGGTTATATATTTCCATGTATTAAATTCATACATAGTTATTTCATACATACAATAAATGATATTCAGTATGTATCCCCTTGTTTTGTTAGGATTCACAGAACTGGGGTATAGAAACTAGACAAAATAAATGCTAGCTTGAATGGTTTTACATGACCGTGCTTTTGTATACGTCCAGATGCGTTTCTCCGGGGTTGGGCTTCTTCAGGGGTACATTTGTATATGAATAGTGGTCTAAATGTGTAAATATTACATATACAGAGGTTACAAGTTTGCAAATATAACAGATTCAAACATAATTAATGTCATATAAATAAAGGTACAAAGATATTAGTAATCTATTAGCAAAGCTAAATCATTGTACATGGACAGATGTAAGTGTTGTGATGTATAAAAAATATATAAAATATATATTATTGGTTAGGGTGTAATAATGGTATGTTTGGAAGTGTATAGCAAAGTCAAACTCATTAAACAGAGAAATTCACATGATATTGTTATAGTACTTAAGGTTCAGAAGTAAACCATAGTAGAAATAGTGCCTATTGCATATAATTCCGATTTGCAGTGCTGGTGAAATGTAATATTGTAATTTATAATCCATGCATGTTTAGTGTACTCAATATTCAATTAAATTATCAATAGTAAGATATGTTACAAAGAAAAGGAGGAAACTACCTGACAGGTATGGGAAAAAGCAAGATATTTGGTTTTGGGTTTGAGGATGAGTGCAATCAAGTTGCCCCAATGTATAGAAAATTCATATGTTGCCAGCTAGAATAGACTGGGATAGGTAATTTGAAGTGTGAACACTAGATAAAGGGTATGAAAAGGGATGTTGATACGATGTACAATGATGTATGAGGTCAAGGGTTTAATGCAAAAAGAATTGGTAATAAGAAAGAAAAAATATGAATTTGACTCACCAGAAAAGGTTTAGGTTTAAAATATGACCAGTAGTTTCTATGCTTCTATGAAATGAGAAGGTGCATTTGAGACACGCTTGGTAAGCTGACTTCATCCTATGAAGTGGAGATGGCGCTTTTTAGCAGATGTGATCTGATAGCATCTAAATCTCAAATCAAAGTCTTGAAATTGATGATTCTGGCAGTTCGGATCACCTAAGCTAAATCTTGGAAATCCCTAGATATATGAATCGACCCATTCAAAGCTAAAATAGTTTGGATTATGACCAATGATAAAATGACCCATATTCTTAAGAATACTCTAGACAAATTTGAACTGATATGGGAACCATGGAAGAAAGTGTGTTCAAATATTTAGAACATTTAAATACAATAAAATAGTGGAATTTATCCAGTATGACTTTCCCTTTCCCTAATGTGTCTTGTCAAGTTTTATTTGTTTTTGTTATTGTGTGGTCTTATGAGTTATGGTCAAAATTAATTTTGCACGACTCACAGGTTAATATTATATGTAAAGATAAACACAATTTATTAAAGATAATTTAATCATAATGATTATAGCACTGTTACCACTTAAATTGAAAGTTTGAAACTGAAATTGAATAATAATAGGATAAATATTTTCAATTTCCACTGAAAATTGTATAATTAAGAGAGTATTTTTTATGGGTGAGTTGATTGGACACATAAGATTATGTAAGATAACACAAAAATATATAGCTATTTTTAAGGAATAATATTCTTTTTTAAAGTCTTAATGTTGGGTAGAATTTTAAAATGTATTTACCTGCCCTTCTTCACTATTGTTCAGATAGTTAAAAAGAATGAGGTTAAGGGTTATTATCTAACAGCATTGAAGTTTGTCTGTATGTACTTTTATAATATCTGTATTTTTATTTTTATATTTATTTATTTATTTTATTTATTTTTATTTTTATATTTATTTATTTATTTTATTTATTTTTATTTTTATATTTATTTATTTATTTTATTTATTTTTATTTTTATATTTATTATTTATCTGTATTTGTCTGTATGTATTTTTATAATGTTTTGTAATCAAAAAAGTCAGGACATTATTATTTATTTTTTCTCTTTTTTTCCTCTTTATAATGTGTAAGTTTTTACTTGTTTAAAATGTATTATTTATTATTATTTATTATATAATTATTTATTAAGGGAGTGCGCATGCGCCGCGGTCCATGCTGGCAGCATTTTAGACGGCTCGGCCCCCCCCCTCCCCCCGGATCCCTTAACGGCTCTAGCAGTAGCGGCATTCGGCAGCCACGCTACTCACCTGCTGCGAGGACTTGTGTATCCTTCCCTGCTTCTCCCCATGATGGTCGGCAAGTCGGGAACCAAAGCAAAAGACTGCATTCTGCGGTCTCAACCTCACCGGCCATCGGCGGCCTCCCACCGGCGGCCTCCCAGGACGTGCGCGTGGCTGCGGGATCTGTAGTGTAGTAGAGGGAGAGCGGCTCTCCTACAAGTACAGGTGGGGGACAAAGCAGACAGGGGATGGGAAAGGAGCTCTTCTCATTCCTCCTCAGCTAGTAACCAAACCACGCAGGACTCCCACAGCCTGTATCACTCACAGCAGTCCTCCTCACTGGTGCCCTTGCCTGCAGCACAAAGCTCTTTATGCTCTCCAGGGGAGGATTCACCATCTCTCAGCCCCACTGCAGCACTCCATGCTGACGGCTCCAGATTTAGGGTGTTAATGAATGATCCCACTGATTATTCTCCCCCCTCTGATCTCCCAATGGCGGAGAATAGGCTGTATTTTAATCTGGCTGGCCTTTTACAGACAGAGCTGGCCCGTTACGAGGACTATCACTTCTGAGCTGCGACAGGATTTACAGAGTCTGGGCACCAGAATTGATGTTTTTGAGAAAAAAGTGGATGAAACGATGTCTCGAGTTAACCAGAATTTCAAGGAGATCTCGGTTCTACACAACCAGATCGATGACCTACAGCTTAAGCTTGATGATCTGGAGAATAGGTCACACAGAAATAATTTTAGAATCAGGGGTCTTCCTGAATCAGTTAAAGATGTTACAGAGACAGTGAGGCGATTTCTACAGAATCTCCTACCTGAATTACCAGAGTCTCACCTGTTGCTTGATAGGGCACACAGGGCTCTGGTCGCACCCAGACAGGATGGTCCACCCAGGGATGTGATTGTCAAACCTCACTACTTTACCACAAATTAAGCTCTATTAAAAGTTACCAGGGCCTTGGATCACATTGAAATGGAAGGACACCCAGTACAGATTTTCTCTGATATAACACCATTTACTATCCAAACGTAGGAGGGCGCTTAAACCCCTATTATTGATCATAAGAATAAATATAGATGGGCCTATCCTTTGAAATTGATTTTCCAACTACAAGGGAAAAGTTTTTCCTTCTGCTCTTTTGCTGAGGGAGAGCAGCTTCTCAAAGATTAGGACCTAATCCAGAGGGCGGAAGTCCAGTCTACACCAGACAGGGAACCATCCGCATCTTTGTACCCACTTTGGAATAAGGTCAAAACATCTGGAAAGCATTTGCAGAAGATACCTTGAACTGGTCGCTATCCTGTTACAGTTTCTAACTCCTTAGTGTTCTGTTATGCTGGAGGTTCTCTGGGGGCACTATTTTTGTGGTTGTTATAATACTATATATACAATAGTATTGCTTTGTTCTTTCTGCACTTCATAATGGTCCTCAATAGAACGAGGCCCCGAGAATGTTTTAATTCAAGTGCCTGCTTCTGTGGCCTCGTGTTGGGGCGATATTGTTGCCTCTAGTCAAAATGGGATTGGTTTTTCTTCTTCCTAGATTACTGTCTTATTAAAACACCTGTTAAGTGGCTGCCGAGCCCTTCTCAAGCATACGGTTCCTTCAGGTTGCTACGTTAAAGTTTTGCTAAGTTCTGTTTGATGGGACTGTATGCCTCAGTATTTGATTTTGGGAGAGAGGTGGGACCCGGGGGGTCACACATGCCCTCAACTAACAGGGAATCTAGTTCGGGTCTTATTTATTGATACTGGCCCAGTTGGAATCTCCCTGACGAGATGGATCTAGTTGGAGCTCCTAGGAGCAGGGGGGTGGGGCTGCTCCCTGAGGCCCGGGGGGTTATTCCTCCCGGGGGTCGGGGAGGTACCCGCACCTCCTTGGTATGTAACAATCCAGTTTGGTGCGCTGGTGGTTTGTTTCTTGTTTGTCCTGGGTGTCTTCTTTGTTCTCCTGTAGATCCCAAGTTTTTCCCCCTGATCCTAGAGGAAGTACACATATGGCTCCGATATTACTCCGCTCTTATGATGACTGACTCGTCAGCGATTCCTGCGGCCCATACTAAACTAACATTATTATCCCATAACATCCAGGGCCTTCATTAACTGGTAAAGAGGTCTAAAGCATTCCAATATTACAATTTCTTAAAGGTCGATATTTTAGCTTTGCAGGAGACACATTTCTCCAACAATTCGGTCCCTAGATACCTTCATAAAAATTATCCTATTTTCTACAACGCCAACTCCGATAAGAAGTGTGGGGTCCTACTGTGTTTTCGAAAGAGTTTGAATTTTGCACCCCTAGAGGTCGTTAGGGACCCAGAGGGCAGGTTCCTGGTAGTGATTGGTTATGTGGGCCCTCATTTGATTACGGTAGCATCTTACTATGAGCCCAATGAGGGTCAATTGGCGTTTTTCCACGCTTTGCTGGGCGAGATTTGGCCTAAAGTGAAGGGATCCCTAATTTTGTTAGGAGACTCCAATCTGGCCATGGATCATATTTTAGATAAATCCAACTTGAGCAGATATAGGGACCCTCCGAGAAAAAGCCATGGCCTTTCCCTACTACTGAGAAAATATGATCTTGTTGACAGCTGGAGGGAAATGAACCCATCGGTTAGGGGCTATACTTTTTTTTCGGCGGCCCATGATCGGTACTCCTGTATTGACCATGGCTTCGTCCAGTTCCACATGCTCCCCAATTTACTTAGGGCCCGAATCCTATCGACCCCTTGGTCTAATCATAACCCCCTGGCCATTTATGTGACGGGCTTTAGCAGGCCTCAACCCGGGTTTCGCTGGAGACTTAACGAAAGCTTTGTTTCAGATACTTTGGCAAAAGGGGAAATAGATTCCTTGTTACATAGCTATTTTCAGATTAACGTTGCAAGTGCTACATCCCCAGCTATCAACTGGGAGGCTCATAAAGCTTGTATTGGGGGGGAGTTGATCAAAATTGGGGACGTCACGTAAAAGGGCCCATAACAAACTGACTGATACCTGTCTTCAAGACTATCGCAGCTGCAACACAAGACAACCCCCCATTCTGTGCTGAAGTCCCAGCTGGAGGCCAAACGCACTGAACTCAACTTGCTTCTCACCACAAGGGCAGAAAAATCTCTGCACTGGGCAGCTCATAAATTTTACTTGTGGAGTGACAAGCCGGGAAGCCTATTAGTCAATAAACTTAACCCCAAGCCAAAAATCCATGCTCCCCCTAAAATTAAGGTCAAGGGCGGCAGACTTTCACAAAACCCAGAAAAAATCCTGGCGGCATTTGAAGACTTCTATGGCCGGGTATAGGGCTCTGAGGACTCAATTTCCAAAGTGGGAATAGAAGGGTTCCTAAACACAAGGCAATTCTGGAACGACCATTTACAATTGAGGAGCTAAATGAAGTTTTTAGATTTCTCAAATTGGGCAGTTCACCTGGTCCGGATGGATTCCCTAATTTATATTACAAGCCGTTCAGTAAGGTACTGGCGCCGCACCTGGTGTCATATTTTAATTTTCTGCGGGCGACGCCAACAGAGCATTTATTAGTGTGATTCCTATGCCAGGGAAGGATGCCTCTGAAGTAGCCAATTATAGACCTATCTCCCTGATTAATTGTGATCTTAAAATTTTGACTAAGATTATGTCCAATAGACTGGGCTCGTTCCTTGGAGCTTATATTCACCCGGATCAGGTGGGCTTTATGCAATACAGGCAGGCACCGGACCAAACAAGAAGGGCCATTGATCTCATATCGGTAGTAAACTCCAGCTGGGATGGGGGCCCCTCACCCAGACTATGTTGCTTTCCCTCGACCTTCAAAAGGCATTTGATAGTATATCTTGGGGGTATCTGTTTCAGGTTCTCTTCAGAATGGACTTTGGTACCTGTTTTAACAACCTGATTTTGGCCTTGTATGACTCCCCGGAGGCGAAAATATCGCAAGGGGGATTTTTTTCCAAAGCTATCCCAATTAAGAGGGGGACTAGGCAGGGATGCCCTCTCTCTCTGCTTTTGTTTGCCCTGGCAATTGAACCTCTAGCGATAGCCTTGTGAAAGGACCCAAATATTAAGGGGATTAGTTGTGGTCAGGTAGAACACAAGTGTGCACTCTTTGCTGATGATATCTTGATGTTTATCACTTCCCCAATTACCACCTTACCCAATCTAATGAAACTTCTGAATGATTTTTCACTATGCTCGGGCCTGAAAGTGAATAAAACCAAGTCTCAGGCTCTTAATATAAATCTTCCCACTGGGGCACTATCAGTGATTCAAGAGAAATTTGACTTGAGCTGGCATAAAGACTCCATTCAGTATTTGGGTATCCAGTTAACCCCCGCTTACAATAGCCTCTACAGGGGTAAATATACGCCCCTGTTTAAAAAACTTTATGCGGATATTTGGAGGTGGTCTCTCCCCCCCCCCCCCCCCTCGTGGCTGGGGTGGATTGCTGCTCCCAAAATGAACCTACTCACTAGATTGCTTTATTTATTTCGTACACTCCCAAATCAGGTCCCGATGAAGGAGATTGCACTCCTTCAGTCAAGAATAATTCAGTTTATCTGGGCAGGGAAGAGTGCCAGAATTCATAAAGCCACGCTACTTGCCCCTAAACGCATGGGGGGGTTGGGAGCTCCACACCTGAAATACTACTATGTAGCAGCACAAGTGGCACAAGTCTCATTAAGTACATTGCATGGGGCTAGACCTCAATGGGTTGAGATCGAGAACCAGGATGGTTTTCTGGGCTCCATACAATCTCTTATGTGGCGCAGAAAAATTGCAAGAGATTTGGTCCAATACCCAGCTCTGGCTCATTCCATTCAGTTATGGGATAAATTTAGTAATCACCCGAAATTATTCTCTCCCCATAAACCTTTTACCCCACTTTGGAACATCCGGACTTTCCCCCAGGACTAAATCCAGTGAATTTCAATTGGTGCATTGCTAAAGGCTTTAGGCGGGTGAGGGATGCACCCATGCGCTCTTCCCCATTTGAAAGCACATGCTCTTCCTTAGCCTCCACCAAAGGGCAAATCTCTGTTATTTATTCGGCCCTAGCTGCCCCGGACAGTAAACTGCAATATATGACAGACTGGGAATCCGAACTGGGTATCATGTGGGAATTGGAAGAGTGGTGGGAGATGGCATACTCCCTTTCTAAGGTCTCCCTGAACTCCGCGGTGGTGAAAGCAAACTATAAAGTGGCGCTTAGATGGTATCTCACCCCGGCTAGACTAGAAAAAATGTTTCCATCAGTCTCTCCACTATGCTTTCAAGGCTGTGGTCATAGAGGATTGATGTAGCATATCTGGTGGACTTGCCCGATTGCTAGGCTGTTTTGGGACGAGGTATTTCGACTGATCTCCAGAATTATACAGCAGGAGATTAGTAGCACTGTGGAGGCCTGTTCAACAAACTGGAGTTACCCCTTCCTAGACCCATGATGAAACTGATTAGATTGATCTTACTGGCTGGCAGAATTTCATTGGCCAAAGCATGGAAGTCGCCCTCGATCTCTCTAGACCCCATTTTTACCAAACTGAACTGGATTATGGTAAATGATAGACTGACTCATACCCTAAAGAATTCTTTAGACAAATTTGACGATATATGGGAGCCTTGGGTCTCTTTCAACAGTACATAATCATTGATCTAGGGGAAATTATTTCTGATTACGATGCTTTGGTTATGTTGGTCCATCAAACTTCCTCGACCTTCCCTTTCCCCTCCCTTGTAGTGTTTATTTTCTTCTTTCTTCTCTTTTTCTTATCTCCTTCTTTTCCCTTTTCTCTCTTTTTGTTATGTTTGTATGTTACTTTTCTGGTGGTAGGATTAAGACACGAGATGTGGGGCTGCAATGCTCACTCCTAGTTCACTAATACTTTTCACTTGTTCCTAAACATGTTAATATCTGCGGTTAAGATGTTGTTTTATTATTTATGTACCGGGATGGGGCAGACAAGTTTGTTTAGGCATTGCCCGCATTGATTTTTGATTTGAATGTATGTATATACTAGTTATGCCCTAGCGGTGTGTCTTACCATCACTGATATTTGTCTGTATAATTTTGTCATGTGAAAACCTTAATAAAAATATTGAAATATAAAATTTATTTAAAAAGATTGTAATATAAAGTAGGAGAAAAATTTCACTGTACCAAATGGTTTTCTTTGGTAAATAGGAACAGGTATCAAACACTAAAATATCTCTATTGGGGCTCCCCGATGTTTGCAATCCCGCCTAACTAACACAGCAGAAGCTGCAGAAGGCTGACATTTTTTTGCATTCATTTCATTACCATTTCTATATGGAGTCCATTTCTGGTGAACGTTTTCTGAGCTGTATTATTGGGAAGAATATCAAAATATACAACTAATAATGGAAGATTGCAAGGAGTTTTACTTGGTGTTCATGCAGATCACACTGTTCTCCTGATTTAAGTCAAGGATTTGAAGACTGGTGAAGCTGTGCAAGGAGCAAGGCTGTTTTGTGGGCAAAATGTTCTAAGTGTGGAACCAATAGAAGACTCAAGAGGCCGAGAGGTTGAAAGAGAGACAATAGAAGAAAGATTCTGCATCTCCAGCACCAAAAGGTCTTGAGCTTGGGAGCTTCTGGCCTGAACATATGTCGCTATGGAAAACTGTGTTGGCTGCAGGCGGGCACAAGAAATCATGTTTACCTTATTGACATCCCCACCATGGGACCAGGGGTCTTTAAAAATGGTCTCCAAGTGGTGCTTGAAGACAAAGCATCCTAAAGGTCACCCACAACTGTCATTGGCATGGAGATATTTTGTCCCACCAATATGGTGTGTTTTTGAATAATGCTTTTGATACACAGGTGGGTGATGTGTGCTTGTTTTCCATTTAGACTGTGTAAGGAACTTACCCGTCCTGCGAGCCCGCGGTGTCCCTGGGGTTCCCAGCCACAGAGGGAGACGCCGCTGTAACAGGCAGCATGGCCAAGGCTGCTGCTCTGCTCGCAGCTTGTCTGTCTCTGCAGGCGGAGGGATCCGTCCTGGCCAAACTACTGTTCAGCCAGGCAGCAGCCCTTGCATCCCTTTAGATGTGGTTAATGATATTCCTGCTCTCAGCACTCCTTTGCAAGTGCAAAGTAGTGCACGTCCTAGGGGTGCTGTGGGAAGAGGTGCGCATGTCACCATGCGTCCCTCTTGTACCCCCCGAGGGCGTGGCACTCGGCTGACTCGCCCCGGGGCGGGACATAGTTAGTTTGAATTCCCTGCGGCCAATCAGCCGCAGGGGATTTACCTAGTCTCCTATCAGACGGTGCCAGGTGGCGCAAGGTCATTGGTCATCCTGGCCAATTAAGGAGAGCCTGTCTTGCACACCATTGCCCGATATAGCCTCTGTTACACAGTGTGCTTGGGTGTGTCTTTATGTGGTTTAAAGTTTATCTGTTTGTCATTACCTTAGTGACCTGGTCTGAAACTCACCTTGCTTGAACTCTGCCAGCCCTGACCTCGGATTGTTACTGACCATTCTGCTTGCTGCCTGCCCTGACCTCGGATTGTTCTTGACCTGCATTTGCCTTATCCTCCTGTACTTCTCTTTATTGGACTTAACCCTTGCTGTGCTGTATGATTTTGAATAAAGCCTGATTTAAGGGTATCTGGAGTTGGTTGTGGTTTGTGTGCCCAGGCGCATTACAGACTGGTGGTTTTCTTCCTCATCAAACATCTACTAATGTTTGACTCTACTTGGTATGTAAATATGCACAAGTACATTTCTTGAATAATAAACAAACATTAATGGAGCAAAATCCTAATATGTGTTCTAACCCTTCGTTGTCTGCTACTTTGCTGAAAGTATTAGCTCTGTAAGTATCAAACCTCCTAGATTTGCGTCAAGGTATGTCGGATGCCATGTGCGCTGACTTTAAATTGTTAGTTTACAGCTATCTTAATGCTCCTCGCCTACCAAAAGCAGATGCTTTAGCTGTGACTGGAGAACTTATGCTCTGAGCTTCCCAAAGAAAGAGAAAAGAAAAGGCTTTAAAAGAATATGATTTTACCAGCCATGGATTCCTTGTGAGATAAGAGTAAACAAAGCCATGATCTCTAAATAGGTCATTCCTAAAATAAGATTGGTGCTAGGAGACCCCTTAGCACATACACACTTTGTCCTCTTTGTTTTAAGAACCACAGAACAATATATTGTTCTCTAAGCAATACATGGTTCTCTCATGTATCAGCTTACTGGTAGGATTCAAACAAATAATTAACATTTGAAAGGAAGAGAACTACTCTAATATTCATACAGTTGTATGTCTGCTTAAATACTTCGGAAAGTCTTGGATAGAGTTAATTTGTTTGTTTTTTATTAAAACATTTATATGTGGGGAAAATTAGGCACAGAACAACTCAATGTGCCTCTACTCTATTTTTGGGTTTCAGCATGGTCTGTTAAAATTTATCATTGTAAAAATTATAGCTACTTTGTTTTTTTTTAATACAACTGTTTCAAATATTTGGCTTTTTGTACAATACTGTACATTTGTTCATTTCCAAAAAAATGACTAATGTAGTTAAAAAAAATATCTGTATTTATTTTAAAGTAGGCCAGAAATTTCACTGTACCAAACAGTCTTCTTTTGTAAATAGGAACAGGTATCAAACATTAAACTATCTGTATTTATTTTACAGTAGGCCAGAAATTTCATTGTACCAAACAGTCTTCTTTGGTAAATAGGAACAGGTATCAAACACTAAAATATCTATATTTATTTTAAACTAGCACATAAATTTCACTGTACCAAACAGTCTTCTTTGGTAAACAGTAACAGGTATCAAACACTGAAATATCTGTATTTTTTTATAGTTGGACAGAAATTTTTCTGTACCAAATGATCTTTGGTAAATAGCAAGAGGAATCAAAGACTGAAATATCTGTATTTTTTATATAGTAGGACACAATTTTTTTTAACAGTCTTCTTTAGTAAATAGCAAGGGGTATCAAACAATGAAATATTTGTATTTTTTGAGAGAAACACAGAAAATTTTCTGGCTTTTTTAAAAGATAGCAAGTGGGATTAGAATAAAATATCTGTATTTTTTTAAGAGAAATACAGACTTTTTTTGGCTTTGTGGATATATAACAAGTGCTATCAGATTTAAATATCTGTATTTTTTTGAGAGAAATACAGACATTTTTCTGGCTTTGTGGATATATAGCAAGTGATATCACAGTTATATATCTGCATTTTGGGGGGGGGGGATACAGATATTTTACTGGCTTTGTGGATATATAGCAAGTGCTATCAAAATTAAATATCTGTATTTTTTGGATAGAAATACAGAAATTTTTATGGCTTTTTGGATAGCTTGCAAAAGGTATCAAACTGAAATATTTGTGTTTTTTGTACAGTAAGACAACTAGTAGCCACGTTAACTGCACAATCCTTATATTTCAAGACATACAGAAGGCTCCTAATCTGCCCTGTCACAATGCACAATGGCTTTTGTGATAGATATGTGATAGATTGCAAGAGGTATCAGACTGAAATATCTCTTTTTGTAGGGTAGCAAGGAAATGTTTTTGCCTTTTTGGATGAATAGCAAGAGGTAGCAAGAAAAACTGCACAATCTGTATATTTCTAGATATACAGAAGGCTCCTAACCTGTCCCTGTCACAGTGCACTTCTCTCCCTTGCTTCTCTCCCTCACACAGAACACAAGATGGAGTGACTAACCTCTCCCTCCTTCCCTGTATATATACCTGTTCTGAAATCTCTGCTGATTGGTGCTGCTGGGCCTTTCTGTGCATCCTGGGAGCAAATGATTCGCTCCCAGCCATGTCATTTCCACCACAAATAGTGGGCGTTCCCACCCCCTGCATTTCCCCTAGTTTGTTCGGGGAGAACACAACCTCATGGCGCCCGATTCGTCGTGAGATACAACGATTCTTGCTCGCTCATATATATATATATATATTTATATATATACATATATATATATGTATATATATATATAGCTTTCCAAGGCTATTTGCAATCTCTTTAACAGCCGTGAAAATCTGCAGAGTAAATGTATAACAACAAAGTTTGTTATTGAGTTTCTACTAAAAACGATATGTACGTGCATATAAAAACGGTCTATATGATTACCATTCATGTTTCCGTAATCAATATATATCAGCTAGAGCTTAAAATGGAGAAGTTTTTTTTAAGATAATAAGAAGGTACATTAGCTTTTTAAGATGGGAGACAGTCCGCTCTGATGTTGGAATAGTTAACCACTCCTCAGCTGCACTATACCGCTCCACCATTTCCACAAGCTGGTCCACCGATTTGGGGTGACAGGCAGTGCTCTTAGATAACGATCTATAATGACCCACACAATTATCTCTGGAGCCGATAAGCACTCTGGTTGTATCCATTTCCTGATAAGGTGTATAAGAGCATACATTTGTGAACGTGGCAGTTTTCCGGGCTTTTAGCCCCAGTGGTGCACTCGCTGAGCTCAGACCGCTAGCGTTACTCCCAAACGTGCAAGGATTTCCGCTTTAAGTTTTTCATAGTCCTGGGCAGCCTAAGGTTCCAAATCAAAATAGACTTTTTGGGGTTCCCCAGTCAAAAATGGCGCAATTATCCCAGCCCATTGTTCCTTAGGCCAACTTTCACACACACCGCAATCCTCTCAAAAGTAGCAAGGTAAGCCTCTACAACATCAGCCACCGTCATTTTCTTTTCTGCAGAACATGAATTGCACTAATAGTCTTACTGACAGTTTGGACAAGTACAGTGGAGTCCTTACTTAAATTTGCCAGACATGGAGCTACCTCTTTAAGGACACTGTAATCCAATTGCTATGCTTGCAATATTGCAACATTCTGGGCAGACAACAGCTTCATCATTGTACTCTGTTGGGGATTGGTGTCTTGTTGCACTGCTGTAGCACCCACTGCTTACTACACAGGCACCCCAACATCTATCCCACCCACATGTCTCACAACCTCCTATACTTTTTCAGCCATGTCCATCACACAGCCAAAGCCAGTTAACCCTCCTCTTTACCACCCACTCACCACTGCACTGGCACCCTAACATTACACAACCCTATACTACTCTCAAAACAGCCTCCCTCACTCATCTGAAGCCAGTTTACCACCCACAGCTGACATAGGTTTCACAATACCCTTTGCTGTCAACTTCACAAGGACATACAAGGTTTCTAACCCCAACCAGCCTCCAGCATGTCATTTACATGGAACCCCCTCAGTAGCCCTTACTAACTGATGACCCCAATGACTACACCCATTGCTGAACTTTGAGCTGTTCTTAGGCTCCAAGGCACATATCTCACCAATCAGTCGTAAGCCTCGTCAATACACATAACCATCTGAAACTTCACCCCTGGGAAATGAATTTATGACCTATCTCTTGCAGGACCGGTGCTCTCCACCGAGCCACCACCTAAAGCACTTGCAAATTTCTGCAAAAAGGAGGGTCTTTTAATATAGTCAAAGTAGGCACATGGAGACAAGGTGCATGTTTTTTGTTTGTCTAATAAGGCCGAATTTTTCTGACATTTAGGCTAGCAGCTTGTCTGGTAGCTCGGTGGTTAAAAGCAATGCTTGAGCAAATGTTAGACTGAGTTCGAGTCCCACCTGTGGCTTGATAAGAGCATGCATTTTAGGTCAGAAGCAGTTAATCTTGAGAAAGCCCTTGTACAATTGAGGAAATTGGTGACAGTCATATTCAATTTTTACACTGTATGAAAAAATGAAAGTTAAAATCTGACCATTGACCCTCGCCCATCATTAACAATACCACCCCACCCCAAGCTAGTGGGAATTTTATATGGCCAAAAGTAGTATCATATAAAAAAGAGAAAACATTCTTTACTTGATATGCAGCCTATAGACACTGACTTTAAATGGGCTTTCAAAAAAATGTGATAAAATAACCATTCTTTGATCTATACTGAACTTATTAAATTTTTAATGTTATTTGCATCATAATGCCCTCTTTATATTGAGCATATTTTATTTTCAGTTGCAGGTCCTGAAAAGAGTGACAGTTGCATCTTGCAGCGGATCCCCACAAGCAGGCATAAACGGCATGAGAAAGTTGTGTGTGATCTGCATCAGGAATTAGCTGACATCAGCAAGGTGATAAAGGAATCACGGAATTTGGCTGAGCTCTTTAACATGCTTTTGTTTCTCCTTATATTTTTTATATTGCTTCTTTGAGGAAATGGAGGTCTTGATCCTTAACCCCCCTAGCAGTATTCCCAAATGTGACTCGGGGTGGATCTTACCTGCAAATAGCGGTAATCCCGAGTCACACTCGAGGTAGTTTTAAACTAAAATAAAACCCACTTACCTTGCTCCGTTGTCGACTCCCATTGTCGACCCCTGTCATCATGCTGGTCTCCACAAGTCCTGGGGATACGTCCTTCCTTCTCGATCTCCAGCTGGCGAATGTAGCGGCAATCTCCGTGGTTTCCCGGTGACATCGGTGCATGCATTGGTGCCGGCGGGCGGATCAATGGGAAACTCAAATAATTTTGTATTGGATTCAATACAAAATAGCTGTATTGAGTCCAATACAAAGACATATTCATATAATATATATATAATTATATTATATAAATATTATACATGCTACTGTACACCTTAAAAATTTTTTTAACAGATTTTTGTGTTTTGTTATTTAAAGTTTAATGTAAAATGTATTAAATTTATTAAATATCGGTGAGTTATACCCAAGAATTATAGCCTACAATGAAAAAAGACATTTCCATGAGTCGGATAGAATGATTAACTTGTTATTTCAGCAGTGTGAAGAAAAGAGAGACAACAAGGCCCTAAGAATGGTAGTAAATATGTCCTTTGCCTTCACAGCAAAATCAGTTACCCCTCATAGCATCATAGTAGCCCTGCTGCTCATAGCATCATATCGCTTTGCAACATTTTTAGATGTATAATGAAGAATCTGATTTTAACATGCTAAAGGCAACAACATGTTTTGGTTTAGAGGAGCACAGTGGGATGAATGGATAGGGGTGTAAGAGAGAGGTTGGGGAGCAGTTAGGATGTGTTGGTGTCTGCCACCTTGGGTGGAAGTAAAGGGTGGTAATTAGCATGCCTGGGAAAAGTCAGGGTGTCTCAAGAGGACTATAGTGAAGCTGTCTTGTCAAAATACTCTTCTGTCAAATTTCACAGTTTGAAAAGGTTGTGTACCCCATACACACCTCACAGTTTACATAATATAATATAATATTCCCAACTTCCCTTTTTATGGCTCACACAACTCCCTTCACTTTCACAGTGACCTCCATTACCCAGCTGAACCCTGTTTATCCTTTTCTTTACCACCCACCCTAACATCCATTCCATGTGTCACACAACCCCCTACACTATGAAACCACCTCCATCGACCAGCTTATCCTCTCCTTTACCATCCAATATGACATTCACATGAACCCCCCATTTGGCCCATGCTAGCTGGTGATCCCAAACACTACACTGATTACTCAACTTTGAGCCCTACTGGGCCTCCAAGGAAAATATCTCACAAATCAGTCGTAAGCCTCAGGAGATCCCCGTCAATATACACAACCATCTGAAACATCACTTCTGGGTAACAAACTTACGACCTACTGCTTGCAGGACTGTTGCTCTTCGGCCTTGTCACCAGCTAAAGTGCTTGCTAACTGCTGCAAAATGGAGGGTCTTATAATACAGTCAAAGCAGGGACATGGAGCCTAAGGTGCATGTTTTTGGTTTGTCTAATAGCACCAAATCTTTCTAAGTCTTTTACAAACAGCTGATCTGGTGACAGTGAGTAAATACCCCCTCCTTTCAATAGAAAGGCATTTAGCTTCCAATGTAGGGGCTGAGGTTTGACCCAAGTCCCCTGAACTAGCAAATCTCTCTGATCTGGTAGAGGCCAAGGGCCTTCTCGGCCAATATTGTAGTATCACTATTGCCTGGTTTGCTTCTGCCTTTTTTTTAGGAGGACCCTCAATATCAATGGTATCGGCAGAAAAACATACAGAAGAGGAAAATTCCATCTGATGGAGAATCCATCTTGAGCCCATGCCTGTTTTCAGTGGAACCTCGTACAGAACCTTGGAAGCTGAGCGCTGTTGGGTGATGCCCTCAAGTCTATTACTGGTGTTCCCCACTGCTGGAAAATTGGGAATAGGTATTTTGGGCTTATGGACCATTCTTTTGGATCTGGGAATGACCTGCTCAAAGCTTCTGCCAACTGATTCAGTTTCCCTAGAAGGTATACTGCTGTCAGATCTAGCAAATTTTCTGCCCAACCAAAGATTGTTGGCTCCTTGTTCCTCCTTGTTTTGCAATGTAAGCCACTGTGGTCTTGTTGTCTGACATAATCTTCACCCTCTTGTGCTAAGTAGCAAATGTTTTTAGAGCTTGCCAGGCTGCTTTCATCACATTGGATTTGCCCGTCATTGGGTGATGATCACTGGCCCTGAGCCCTTTTTCCATCACAATGGGCATCTGTCGTACTGGTTCTCCAACCTTCCTTCACCAGTGAAACCCCTTTCAATTGATTCTGCACTGATGCCCATCATAACAGTTTATTCTGCACTGAAACTGGAAGGGCAATGACCTGTTCCATGGACTCTCGGTTCTCAGACTCTGAGAAAGCAAACCTGCAGCGTTCTCATGTGCCATTTTGCCCATGGTACAAACGCTGTACATGCTGCCATGAATCTTAACATTTTCATGCAACTTCTTGCCTTTACTCTTGGAGATCCGTAGAATAGAAGTGACCTTCTTGTTAGGTGTTCGAGTCCGATTTTTGTCTTGATCTTCATTCCCAGATATTCCATCACCTGAGTGGGAACTAGCTGACTCTTCTGGTAGTTTACTAGCCATCCAAAGCATTTCTGTCCTTCACAAGCTGATCCCTGGATTTTGCTAGCACTAGTATGTCATCCAAATAATGATATAAGCATACTCCCTGAAGCCTTAGACAAGCTGCCAGAGCCACAAGCATCTTGGAAAATGTTCTCAGGGCCGTAGCCGCGCCGATGGGCAGACATGTGAATTGGTAGTGAAAATCTCCTATGCTGAACCTCAAATAATTTTGATGTTTTTGAGAGATGGGAACATGTAGGTATGCATTTTCCAGATTGATCGAAATCATCCAGTTGTCTGGATGTATGACTGACAGGATAGACTGCAACGATTCCATCCGAAATGATCTCACCTCCAGATATGTATTCGGGTTTCTCAGATCCATTACTGGCGGAAAATTCCCAGAGGCTTTCTGTACCAGAAATACCCTGGAATTACATCCTTTCCCTTGCTCTTGAAGTGCTTGAAACTTTGCCAGTTCATGAACATACGCAATTATGGTTTTCATTTCTGACACTTTCTTTGGAAGCAATGTCCTTCTGAAACTTGTTTGTGGGGGTCCCTTCGCAAATTCCATTTGGTATTCCCCGGATACTACTGACATTACCCAGACATCTGTGATTCTTTGTTTCCAAACTCCCACAAATTTTAAATGACGGGCACCAAACTCCAGTGCCTGGGTATAGCCATCTTCAGAATTGTTTGCTTGACGACTTGGCTGGCTGCACAACACCTGTTCTGGCTGGCCTTCCGAAAGAACAACTGATCTCCCTTCGCCTCTCCCTTCTCCCTCCTTGTTCCCCTGAAACCTCCCCAACCTTCTTGGGATCCCTGGCAGGGCCTTGCAAATGGATGTTGCTTCCATTTTTGGGGTAACATACCTGATCTTCTGCCAGTTAACCTCTGGAGTCCTTATTTCAGTGAATTTCCAAAAAGCAACTTACCCTCAAAGGCTATGGAACATAATGATTAATTTGATATGGAGTCAGCTATCCAATGTCTCAATCAAAGGGCTCTTTTTGCCATCATGGAAAAAGCCATTATTTTCACTGATAATTTTGTCCAGCGATGCTTTGACCAGAAAATCTGTTAGCATTATTTTTTCTAAACAGATACTGGTTGATGAATCTTCTGTTTCACCTTCTATGGTGTCCCTGGACCTATGCACCCAGGTCAATAAGGCTCTTGACACAGAGGTAAGTGTTACCACAGGCCAGCTTGCAGCTGCATAAATCCTCTTGAGATCCCCTTCTATCTTTCTATCCATAGGGTCTCTAAAAGTCACCGAATTCTCCATAGGGAGAACCACATCTCTGACCAGTCGCAATGCAATGGGGCGTCCATCGCAGGATTAACATCAAAGACTTCAGATTCTTTTTCACTCATAGGATACAATTTTGTGAATCTGTTCATAAAGGAGCATTTTTTATCAGGCTTTGCCCAATCCTATTTAACAAGCTGCCTTATCTTCTCTATGAATGGAAAGGGTATAACTTCATTTTTTAGAGACCGAAAATATCTCTTTCTCTTTAGAGGGGGGCTTTTATCACTATAATTAAGTAGTATAAAAACATGAATATCTTTTTTAGGATATACCAAAATTTTAAAAACATTTCTACCTTTACCAGGATCAAGCTTACGAGGCCGGTTGAGAGGTATCAGGAGCTAAACCAAAATACCACCAGTTATATTTAAACGAGCAAAAATAACCAAAAAGAAAAAAAATGTTTTTTTTTCAAAAACATTGCAAAAGACTTTCAAAAGCATTCATGACAGCAAGAAAAACTTTTTCACTTACCCGACATTGTCTTCAGTAGATACTTAAGCATAAAAACACTCCACAAATAATACAGGAAAGCTTCCCTATTTTAATCTGGCACCACAGAAAGTAGAGAGAAAACTCACTTCCTGAAATGCTTCATAAAAATGAATGCGCATGCACAGGAAAAACAAAATCAAATATGACTGTCACAAGTTTCCTCGATTGCACAACAGCTTTCTCAAGCGCAAGGTTAACTGCTTCCAGCCCAAATCGCATGCTCTTACCAAGCCACAAGTGGGACATGAGCTCACAGTCCAACATTTGCTTCGATTTTACTCACCAAGCCACCAGACCAATTGCTTGTCAAAGAGTCAGAAAGATATGGCCTTATTAGACAAACAAAAAGCATGTACCTTAGGTTCCATGTGCCTGCTTTGACTTTATTATAAGACCCTCCTTTTTGCAGCAGTTTGCAAGCACTTCAGGTGGTGGCTTGATGGGAGAAAAATGGTCCTACAAGCAGTAGGTCGTTAGTTCGTTTACCAGTAGCTTATGACTTATTGGTGGGGTACGTGCCTTGGAGGCTTAGTAGGGCTCAAAGTTGAGCAATGAGTGCAGTGGTTGGGGTCGTCAGTTAGCAAGGTCTACATGGCAGGTCTATGTGAATGACATGTTGGAGGGTGGTTAAGGTTAGCAACCCTAATAGACGATGATGGTGGAAGAGGAGTTTGTGTTAGGCAAAGGCTAGCTGGTTGGTGGTTCCTCATAGTGAGTGGTGCAACAGTCCTCTCAGGGAAGTGAGTTGGGATGTCCTCCCAATCTTGGTGAGGTTAACAGCAAGAGTTGTTGTGAAATGTAGGTCGACTGTGTGTGGTAAACTGGCTTCAGATGAGTGATGGAGGCTTTGTTGAAAATATAGGTTTGGGGAATGTTAGGGTGCCAGAGCAGTGAGCTGTGTGTGGTAAAGAAGAGGGTAAATTGGGTTCAGCTCGGTGATGTTGGTGGCTGTGAAAGTGTAGGGATATGGTTGATGTGGTTAGGATGGATGTTGGGGTGCCTGGAGAGTGAGCACTGGGTGGTAAAGAAGATGATGGAGATGGCAATGAAAGTGTAGGGGGTTGTGGGACACTTGGGATGGATGCTAGGGTGGGTGGTAAAGAAGAGGGTAAACTGGGTTTGGCTGGGTGATGGAGGTGACCGTGAAAGTGAAGGTGTGTGAGCCTTAAAAAGGAAGTTTGGGCTTAATAGATTATGTAAACAGTGAGGTGTGTAGGGGGTACACAACATTTTCAAACTGTGAAATTTGACAGAGGGGAGGGCAAAAAGGAAAGACGTGGAGAAGGTAAGTTTTGCCACTTGTCATATTCTTGCTTTAGCCAACATGTTTTGACGACACAGCTTTTTCCACGC
This sequence comes from Pyxicephalus adspersus, assembly GCF_032062135.1. Classification (NCBI taxonomy): domain Eukaryota; kingdom Metazoa; phylum Chordata; class Amphibia; order Anura; family Pyxicephalidae; genus Pyxicephalus; species Pyxicephalus adspersus. Next base: position 61,194,660 of record NC_092860.1, read on the forward strand.
ATGATAATTACCACCCTAACTTCCACCCAAGGTGGCAGACACCAACCCATCCTAACAGCTCCTTAACCTATCTCTTATCCATTCATCCCACTGTGCTCCCCTTTCCACCACACCCGCATTGAACAGTTGCGCATGTTCTGTCCAGAGACCCTAAATTTATGGTTCGTGATGCTTCACTTTGAGACCATTCATTTTAATAACTACTAAACATAGCAAAACAAAATAGACAAATCCAATTGATATTGCCGACCCCACTTGAATCAACATAATTATAAAATGAAAGTGTCTTTCAATTTTTTTTTTTATATATTTTTATTATTTTTGAATCAAGAGGAAATGACAACCAGTTACGATACAACAATAAATACCATAATACAATAAATATACACCAAGTAATAAGCGTGGCGATACAGTCATAAACTCAACTTTGCTTAACAATTATCCTGTGGTTACAAATAACTAAGCAAAACTACTGTTACAAAAACATATTTCAATACAGGCATGGTTCATTGTGAAATATACTACAAAACAACAGGCGGGTCATTAACCAATAGCCTGGTAACATACCAGGAGGTTTGTTCAAATGGATATAATTTGTTGCCTGGTTGTCAGTGGTAATATATTTATATACGATTTCCATAACTCAAAAAAAGTTTTTACCTTTAAATCCTTATTATTTGCGGCTTTCGCCTAGTTTATTTGAAAAACATGTCAAAGTTTTGCTAAAAATAGATTCAAAGTAGGAGGGTCAGTACTTACCCACTTTTTCAAAATCGGCTTTTTGGCTACCATTGACATGATCATGAGAAGTCTACCACATTCCCTGGCTACCCATGTTGGAGATAGTGGGAGAAACGTTACCAGGTGGTTCAGTGTAAACCGCACCACCAACCTCCAAAATCTTTTAATTGAAGGGCAGCCCCAAAACATATGAGATGAGTCCATTTCAAACAGCGGGGTGACTCACCTAAACCGATAAGGGATGAACGATGTGGGACAACATATGCACCATGAAAAAATTTGAACACCATTTCCCTGTACATAGAGGATGAAATGGCTTTAAAGAAATCGCTCTGCAGAAACCAGACAAGTTTTCTGTTGGGTATCTAGTCAGAAGACACACATTCCATCTACTTAAACCTGTATTCCTCTCCTAATAATTAAGTACTGGTTTATAGGTAACATAGACCTCTGTTATGTCTCTCTTTTCGGGGTTCGACCTAGCTAAATTTCTGTCCAGTACATTGGTCCAATCTTTGTCTGAAAGCCTCCGCGATATTGCAGAAACATATGAACAAATCTGGTAGTATGCAAAGACCTCCTTTTCCCAAAAAGGATACAGAGATACTGCAGCCACATGAGAAATAGGTTTCTTGGTTAGATTATTAGTGAAAGATTTAACCGTCAATTGTCGTATCACCGGTTTCCCCCAGCTGACCTGCCCTGGAGCACCAATTGTAAATCTGGATTGTGCGCTAACGGAAGGTGGAGGGAAGAATGCCTGTTTAATTAAAAAGAACTCCTTATTTTATGCCAGGCTTGCCAGCCAGAATACAGAAGTGGATTCGCTACCACCTCAGCTAGGAGCATCTCCCTGTGCAGATGTAACATAAATATATAATACATATATAAGAGCATTGTTTGGAATCATTTGTTGCTCCAAAAATGTGTCTGCATAATCACTAGTGTCATGCAACCAGTCCCTGAGATACCTCGTTAGGGCAACCCAGTTATACAATTCTACATCAGGGAAACTTAAAACTCTGCTCCTAACCGGTTGATGCATGATATGCATGCTCCAAGCTCTCTTGCTTCCCCAAACAAAAGAAGCAAAATAATCTGTGTAAACCTTTGAGATCCTGTTGGCCGAGCAAAATTGGTAACATTTGAATAGTGTATGAAAGCTTAGGGAATAGTATCATCTTAATCAGACTCACTCTACCCAAGTACAAAAGAGTAAATGAAGATCATTTATGTAGCTGAGTTTTAACAGTGTGCCACAGCGGCCTGACATTAGCATTGTAGAATTTTGCCAGTTTTTTAGTGATTTGGACTCCCAAATATTGCAGTTTCTCCTTACACCAAACCACAAGGTATAAAGAGCCCCATTTAGGTCTAACACAATTAGTCAGATATAAGGCCGTAGACTTATCTTAATAAATAGAATATCCAGAAACCAAGCCATATTGAGTAAAAAGATTCAGAATAGCCGGAAGACTAGACCTTGGATTAGTTATGTACAATAATAAATCTACTGCAAACGGTGTAATTTTAACCCTCTTAGTGCCTATTAGTATACCTAAAAAATCTGGGGAGTATTCAAGAAGTCTCAACAAAGGATCCAAAGCCAGATTAAACAACAATGGTGGGAGAGGACATCCCTAGCGAGTACCTCTGCTCATCTCCAATCGCTAATCGCAATCTTGCGGTGAGCTACAGCAAGGGTTCTTGTGAAACATAGGTTGGCTGTGGGTTTTAAACTGGCTTCAGATGGTGATGGAGGCTGCATTGAAAGTATAGGGTTGTGGAATGTTAGAGTGCCAGGGCAGTGAGCAGTGGGTGGTAAAGAAGAGGGTAAACTGGGTTCGGCTGGCTGATGTTGGTGGCTGTGAAAGTGTAGAGGCTTTTGTGACACATGGGTGGGATGGATGTTAGGGTGCCTGGGGAGTGAGCAGTGAGTGGTGTAGAAAAGGGTAAACTTGGTTCGACTGGGTGATGGAGGTGTCTGTGAAAGTGTAGTGGCTTGTGGGACACGTGGGTGGGATGGATGTTAGTGTGTGTGGAGAATAAGCAGTGCGTGGTAAAGAAGAGGGTAAGCTGGGTGATGGAGGTGGCTGTGTAGTAGGGTAGGGGTGTGTGTAACACATGAGATGGATGTTTGGGTGGGTGGTAAAGAAGAGGGTAAACTGGATTCGGCTGGGTGATGGAGGTGGCTGTGAAAGTGAAGGGAGTTGTGTGAGCCTTAAAAAGGAAAGTTGAGGATAAAGTATTATGTAAACAGTAAGGTGTGTGTGGGGTACACAACCTTTTCAAACTGTGAAATTCGACAGAGTGGTGGACAAAAAAGAAAGACGGGGAGATAGTAAGTTTTTCCACTTGTCATATTCTCGCTTTTGCTGACTTGCTTTGACAACACAGCTTCACTATAGTCCCCTTGAGACACCCTGACTTTACCACACATGCTTTTTACTACTCTAACTTCTACCCACCCACCCAAGGTGGCAGACACCAACTCGTCCTAACATCTCCCCAACCTATCTCTTACACCTCTTCATCCTACTGTGCTCCCCTGTCCGCTACACCCGCACTGCTATGCACCACTTTAACCGCTTGGGTTGGGTGATGAAGGTAGCCGTGAAAGTGTAGGGGATGGATGTTAGGGTGCCTGAAGAGTGAGCAGTGGGTGGTAAAGAAAAGTTTAAACTGGGTTTGGCTGGGTGATAGAGGTGGCTTTTAAAGTGTAGGAGGTTGTGTGACATGTGGGTGGGAAGGATGTTAGGGTGCCTGGGTAGTGGGCAGTGAATTTTTCCTTATGAAACTGAAGTGAAGAGCGGATGAGGAGTTTATGGTCTAAACCAAAAAATGTTGTCTTTAGCATGTTGAAATCAGATTCTTCATTATACATCTAAAAATGTTACAAAGCGATATGATGCTTTGAGCAGCAGGGGTACTATGATGCCATGAGGGGTAACTGCTTTTGCTGTGAAGCAAAACTACATATTTACTACCATTCTTGGGGCCTTCTTGTCTCTCTTTACTTTACACAGCTGAAATAACAAGTCAATCTTTCATTCGGACTCTGACATAAATTCTTGAAGATCCCTTCCAGCTTTTTTTTTTTTTTTTTTAATCATTTTTATTAATTTTTGAAACTTCAATACAAAAAGATAGAAAAAAAGAAACACACAATACAAAACACAAAACAATTGTAAATGATCAATTTACAAATTTAAAGACACAAAGGGGAAAAAAAATATATCATACAACAATCAGTACTTGCCCAATATTTATGAACATGAAAAAAAGAAAATACAAGAAAAAGAGAAAAAAACACCAGAAAGTTGCCTCTGTCCCTGATTTAATTTTCATCTATTCTTTTTGACCCAAGTAGAATATTTAAAACGATCAAAGAAACGCATTTTTTCTAAATTATCTAACACTTTATCAATAAAAATATACCAAACCTTGAAAAACTTTGATATTTGTTTGTCCTCCGAGTTTTCTTCCTCAAATCTTTCTGTATCAAATACTTTTGTAAGAGCATTATGTACAATATGTATAGTTGGAACCACCGGTCGAATCCAAGTAGTTAGTCTGGCTGCTAACAGACATATTGTAATCTATTCTTTCTGTTTCAAAAATATATCAGGGGAAAACACATTTTCTCGGGATCCAAACAAACATAAAATAGGAGACAAAGATATATTCTGTTCTGTTATATCATTTATAAAGATCAATACACTCTTCCAAAATTCCGACACCAGAGGGCAACTCCATAAACTGTGTGTTAACTTGATACCTTTCAGTCTTACATTTCAGAGAGCAAGACTTAGATAAAGTGTCAGAGTTAGGTACTCTTATCCTCGTGATTTTTTTATGCTCGGTGCATCAATTTGAATTGAGTTTCTCTCCAGACTTCATTCACCAAATATATTTCTGTATCTGTAGATAATATAACAGATGAATTAGTTGAAATGACAAATCATATTTACGTTGTATAACATCTCTAGAGTAGAGTTGAAACATGTCTTCATCAACTACATCTCCCAGTACCCCCCCCCCCAAAATGTCTGTATTTCTGTAAAAAAAATAATACAGATATTTAATTCTGATACCACTTGCTATCTATCAAAATAAACAGAAAAATTTCTGTATTTCTGTAAAAAAAAAAAAAATAATACAGATATTTAATTCTGATACCACTTGCTATCTATCAAAATAAACAGAAAAATTTCTGTATTTCTGTAAAAAAAAAAATACAGATATACAATTTGCTATCTATCAAAATAAACAGAAAAATTTCTGTATTTCTGTAAAAAAAATACAGATGTTTAATTCTGATACCACTTGCTATCTATCAAAAAAGCCATAAAAACTTCTGTATTTCTGTAAAAAAAAAATATAGATATTTATTTTTGATACCACTTGCTATCTATCCAAAAGGACAGAAACATTTATGTATTTCTCTACTAAAAATACAATTATTTAATTATGAATCACACAGCTCCATTACAAGTGATATAGGAATCAAAGTAGATAAAGGCAGAGGGCCCTGAGGGGGGTGATCGGTAAAAAAAACATTAGCCAGTTACACAGCTCCATTGCAAGTTATAGACCTCAGAGACAGAGTAGAGGTAGAGGGCCACTAGGGGGAGGAGCAGAAGGAGATGTCGAAAGGCTGTGAATGTGCTCTTCCCATCAAGATATCCGTGCAGCAGTTGACGACTAATCAGTACACTCTGCAGAGGGGGTGTTGAAGTCATTGCCGACCCAAGCCTTATTCATTTTAATAAAAGTGATTTGGTCAACATCTTCTGCGGAGAGCCAAATCCGTTTGTCACTCAGTACGCCCCCAGCTGCACAGAACGCTCTTTCAGATAACATACTTGCTGCTGGGCAGGCAAGGATCTGAATGGCTAGTTCTGCCAGCCCTGGCCACTGCTCATGCTTGGATACCCAGTAGCCCAGTGGGTCCTGGCTTTGCAGGTTGCAGATGTCCCATGCAGAGCTCAGGTATTCCTGCACCATGACGGAGTACCGCTGCTGAGTGTCATTGGCAAAAAAAGTCTGCATAGTTTGGCTTAGACAACCTCTACTGCTGCTGCCACCCATGCCGCTGTTGTTTGGCTCCCATGGCTGGTGGAACTGCCATGGGGATCCCTGCTGCTGCTGCTGGCAGCCGGAAAGGCTGAGCACAAGTCCCTTACAAGCACTTCTTGGTAGTGCTGCATTTTAGGTCCCCTGTATTGCGGCAAGATCAGTTGTTGTATCTCAGGCTTGTAACGTGGATCCAGTAATGTAGCAATCCAATAATCGTCAGTCTTTGTTTTTATGTTTTGTATGCGTGGATCTTTGGCTATGCACTCCTGCATGAAGGCTGTCATGTGGCTCAAACTACCCACAGCTGAGGTAATACTGGACCCACACTCCTGTGGGTCGAACAGCAGCACAGGGTCATCCTCCTCCTCCTCCGCCTGATCTTGCCATCCATGGAACATGCCGCCTTGTGTTTGGGTGGATGGATGCCATGTACCCTCAATATCCTCCTCTGCCCCTTCCTCCCCTTCTCCCATGCCTGCAATGTCCTCCTCATCCTCTTCCACCTACTCCTCTTCCTGGATTTGTGGTGCACTATGCCTAGTAGGCACGCAAGTCCGAGATGATGCTTGAAATGTCATCTTTTGATGCAGCGTCCGCTCTGTGTCGTGTCCGAGATCCACCGTCATCTGTTCCAGCAGGCATATGATGCGGATGGTGTCACTGACACAGGCCTGATCTCTGCTGATCATCCTGGTGACAATACAGTGCACAAGTCCTCAATTTGCAGCCACTTCGCAGGGCTGAAAAAAAATAGTGTAGGTATACGTCTGAAATGAACAGACTCGTAATCGACCACTGCTTTCTGTTGTTCAGCCAGCCGCTGCAGCATGTAAAAGGTGGAATTCCAACGTGTGGCCACATCACAAATTAACCGGTGCACTGGAAGGTTGAGATTTCGCTTTAAATCCACCAATCTGGCACTGGCTGTGTACGCTGACAACTTTCTGACCTTCAGCAACAGCGGCTGGAGGCCTGGGTAATTCCTAAGTAAGCACTGTACTATCAGGTTCATGACGTGAGCCAGGCAAGGTACGTGTGTGAGTTTCTCACAACGCAGGGCTGCCAGCAGATTGGCCACGTTGTCACACACGACCTTGACTGGCTGAAGTCTGTTGGGAGTTAGCCATATGTCCTCCTGCTCCCGCAAGGCACTTAGAATGGCTGCGCCCGTGTGGGTGAGGGAACCTAGGCTTCGCAACCTCAGAACTGCGAGGCAACGTCTGAATTGTGCAGCGAAATAGCAAACTGCAGGTTGTTGCTGGCGTTCACCGAATGGGAGGTGCTGGGTCACCACGGCAAAGTGTCCCTGGAGGAAGAGGTTGAGGCACAAGAGTCAAAGGAGGAGGTGGAAGTGGAGGTTGAGGAGGAAATTGCATGTTGATGTGCTCTGGGCGGAGGTAGGTATGCAGGCCTTGCTGCAGCTCCATCTTCCCCTGCTGCCACCAAAGTTACCCAGTGAGCTGTATATGAAATATATCTTCCCACTCCATGCTTGCTCGACCAACCGCCAGAAACTGAGTGCTGCAGGGCCATGGACACATTGCTCTGCACGTGTTCATGCAAATCAGGAACACATTTTTCAGCAAAATACTGTTGCTTACGCATAACGTACTGTGGGTTCGCGCAGAGGAATTCGTAACGGAACGCATTGGAGTCCACCAGCGGGTAAGGGAGGAGCTCTAATGCAATCAGCTGTGCAATTGCCACATTGATTAGCTTTGTTTTGGGGTCATTTGGGCCATATTTCTTCTTACGCTCCAGCATCCGGGGGATGGAAGGTTGGATGCTGCTAATGCTAACCACAGAAAGATTGGACGATGGGATAGAAGTTGTGGGGGATGGCAATGATGCCTGGTCCTGACTTCTAGCAATGCGACAAACAGCAGCCAATCTGCTTTGGAGCTCCTGATCACCGCTGGTGGAGCCTGAAAAAGGTAATGCTCGGCTACATGCCCCACTCAAATTGCTGGTAGCAGCACGGATATCTTTGGTGGCAGAAAGAGAAAAGGCAGCGGAGGAAGATTGAGCAGTTTGAGCTTGCTTCTTGGGCGGAGGTGGTTGCACAGAGCTCTGTGCTTTGACCGAGTGTTCCCGCCTGGTTACTGGGTGGTGGCTTTTTAAATGAGTGCTCATGCAACTTGTTCCAAGTTTGTTTGGGTTTTTGCCTCGTTTGAAGTGTTGAGCACACAGTTTACAGATGACCATAGTGTTGTCATCATTATGGAAATTAAAAAATGCCCACATGGGCGAACATCTAACTGGGCCGAAAGGTGCTCTGGAGCTGGTGCTCGTAGTGGCGATCCGCAGTTGTTGAGGCATAGCTGTGGTGACAGCTTCTGACGATTTACGTCTATGACTTGCCTCACTGGTACGTGAAGAATGCAGACTGTGGGCAGCTTTTACCCTCTTCCGCCCTCTCCCCCTTTAAGGGCGCTCTGAAAACCTCCTCCTCCTCTTCTTCCTCCTCCTCCTCCTCTTCTTCTTGCATATGATGATCTCCTTGTTTACCCCATGTCGGAATAAGGACATCATCATCATCATCTTCAGATGAGTCAGTTTCCCTATAAGTGCCGAAAGGAAGCAGCGGTCTTTTGGAGCCAGTTTGAATTGGCATGTCTGGCTCAGAGTGTTCTGGTGAAAAGTAAGTGGGGGGGGGGAAAGCTTGTGAACTGACTCTCTTCCTCAGATGACTGAAACAACTGAGCATCTTCAATAAATGCTTGTAGCTCCGCCTCTCCAACCCCTTGGTGGGACTCCTCTACATACTGCCGTACACGTGACTTTCCAGCCACTGATGAAGAACTAGGAGGAACAGGTGTATCATAGACTGTTTGGGACACCTGTAAGGCCTGTGTCTGGGACTGGGATGAAGAGGGGGTACAATCAATTGACCCAGGCTGGGTCATGTACTCCACTACGTCTTGTTCATGGTGTGGCAGTAATGGACAACAACCACCAACAACAGCGCTTTTTGTTCTTGGGTCTGCAGCTAAAAACAAACTCATACTGATTTGCTTGCCACCCCTGCCAAAGCTGCCCTTTCCTTTTTGGCCAGATATTGTATGTGGCTTGACACCCTGCATAATACTTTGTAGCTAATATGCTTTATGTATATGTCAATTTGTACAGTAAGTGGATATTTTTATTTGGAGGGGTTGACACAAAAAATGCAAGTGCGCTGTATGTGTTGTATGCAGCACTTTACTTCAGTTTTGACGCTTGTAACATGCAGCACAGTATACAAACTATATACTGCAGTATACATTGCTTGTGTGTCTGTCTCTCAGTACAAGTGTGATACTGTGAAGGCAGTCAGCGAGGGGACCCTGCCTCTGGCTGCGTGTATGTAACACACTGACCGACTATTTATTTATCTATCTAGCTTTCTATCTATCTATCAATGTATATATCTATGTATTTATCTATCTAGCTATCTATCTAGCTAACAGTGAAACACTCTACCTATCTGAGTACAGTGGATTTCAGGACTGCACCAATACAGTACAATCCAACAATCTATCTGACTAATAGTGTGAGTGTGACACAATCCAACAAAGTAAAGCACTTTAGCACAAAGTAAAGTAGGCTCCAAGCTGTCACTAAATTGCAATTTACAATTCAAAGTGAAATAACACTTTGAAAAAGCAAGCCAAGCAGCACAGAAAGGTTGTGATTCTGTCAGCAAATCTCTGTCAGCCATTGGCCTTATATAGACCAATGGCTGCCTGTGTGGCATGCAGTGACAGACAGCCAATCGGCTGGCTGCCACAACAAACATGGAGGGGGGCATCCCTGCTGTTATTGGAGGGCCCTAGGCATCATGGGTGAGGTCCCTAGGCATTGTGGGAGGGTCAAATTCGGGGCTTTGAATCCAGCAAAATTTGGGTCGTGTCCACCGGAATTCGAACGGTCATATTCGGGTCGAACATTAGGACGACCCGAATTTGAAGAACAACACTAGAACAAAAACACATTCTTATACCTAATTTAGTAATCATCTTAAATTTTACAACTCTATATAAAGTGCCCCATTAAACGCTTGTTGATTCCAGATTAAAACACATGCCCTTATGTGTATAAACTTGAAGAAATACCATGCAAACACATTTTGCTCTTTCTGGAAAGTAAATGCAAACTTGTACTCTTAGTTAAATGTATAGAACATTGCAATTGCAGATGTCATGCAGAGAATACACTTTCTTTCTCTAAATTTTCTAATAAACACATTTTCTGGATCTTAAACGTAAATGCAAACTTATATTTACATGTCTTAGATAATGAGATTGAACATTGCAATTTAGAGATGTCAAGAACAGAAACACGTTCTTACTCTTAATATCATCTAAAAATGAACTGTTTTCTCTAATAATAACATAGAAAGCGTCGGGTAAAATTAAGTTAGTTAACTATTAGGCTTTTGTACATAACATTGCAATTTTAAATGTTAAGCAAAGAAAACACGTTCTTTCTCTTACTTTTGTCATTATCTTAAAACACAATTTCTTCACCATATTTAATATTAGCTGATGAGGTTTATGGAAACCTAAATTATGATCATATATACTTTCTTACATACACCTAGCTATAGTTTTCAGCGGAGATTCAATCACAACACCAATATTGTGTAAAAACTAGTGGAAAGCCTTGTAAACATACTTTCTGATTCTTGAACGTAAATGCAATCTTATATTAACAATTCTTAAATAATGGGATAGAACATTAAAATTTGGAGATGTCATGCACAAAAAGCACGTTCTTCCTCTGAATTTAGTCGTTATCTTACAATCAGTTTTCTCCAATTAAAAATCTATATAAAGTGTCCAGTAAACTCTTGATTCCAGATAAAAACACATGCACTAATGTGTAGATAATAGAAGAAAACCCTTGCAAACATGTTTTGCTCTTTCTATAAAGTAAATGCATACTTGTAATCTTAGTTAAATGTATTGAACATTGCAATTGCAGATGTCAAGCAGAGAATACACATTCTTTCTTAAATTCGCTAATAAAAAATTTTTTTGATCTAAAGGGAAAATGCAAAATTATATTTACATGTCTGAGATAATGGGATTGAACAGTGCAATTTAGGGATGTCAAGAACAGAAAACAAGTTCTTACTCCTAAATTCATGGTTAAACAGTTTTCTCCAATTACAACTTCATGGACAGCGTCGGTAAACCTGTTAATTCCTGATGAAAACTCATATACTAATGTGTAGAAACTTAAAGGTCAATACTGGTAAACACATTTTGCTCTATCTAGAAAAACTTATATTGACAACTATTAGGTTATTGTACATACCATTGCAATTTCAAATGTCAAGCACAGAAAACACGTTCTTTCTCTTTCGTCATTAGCTTAAAACAAATTCTCCTCCCCATAATTAATATTAGCTCCTACATACACATGGAAAAGTGCATTGGAAAGCGTCTGATTAACCATTGACATTAATAGATGATAACAACATGCAGTATTGTGTAAAAACTAGTGGAAAGCCTTGTAAACACACTTAATTGATTCTGGAACGTAAATGCAATCTTATTTTAACAAGTCTTAGTTAATGACATAGAACATTGCAATGTGGAGATGTCATGCACAGAAAACACATTCTTCCTCTGAACTTAGCCATAATCCTAAAAACGATCAGTTCTCTCTAATTAAAAATCTATATAAAGCGTCTGGAAAAACCTTTTTGATTCCAGATGAAAACACATGCACTATGTAAAAATTGAAGAAAACCCTTGCAAACACTCTTTCTATAAAGTAAATGCAAACCTATATTGACAAATCGTAGTAAACGGTACAAACATTGCAATATGAGATGGCAAGCACAAAAACACGTTCCTAATGTTAATTTTGTCATTATCTAAAAATATACAAACTGTTTTCTTAAATTACAAACTCTATATAAGGTGTCCGGTAAAACGTTGTTAATTTCAGATGAGAGCACCATAGTTAAATACCTTGAGAAAAACCCGTATAAACACATTTTTTTGTTTCTAGAAAGTAAATGAAAACTTGATCTCCTAGCAAAAGTTATAGAAGGATAGAACATTACAATTTAGAGATGTCATGCACAGAAAACACGTTCTTATTCCTAATTTAGTGATCATCTTAAAAGCAAACTGTTTTAAAACTCTACAACTCTATATAAAGCGTCCGGTTAAACGCTTGTTGATTCCAGATAAAAACACATTCTCCTATGTGTATAAATCTAAAGAAAACCCTTGCAAACACATTTTGCTGTTTCTGGAAAGTAAATGTAAAATTGTAATCTTAGTTAAATGTATAGAACATTGCAATTGCAAATGTCAAGCAGGGAATACTCATTCTTCGTTTAAATTCTCTAATAAACACATTTTTTGGATCTAAAGCGTAATGCAACTTATATTTACATGTTTAAGATAATGGGATTGAACATTGCAATTTAGAGATGGCAAGAACAGAAAACACATTCTTACTCTTAAATTCATCCTAAAACAGTTTTCTCCAAATACAACTTTATAGAAAGCGTCGGTAAACCTGTTAATTCCTGATGAAAACGCATATACTAATGTGTAGAAACTTAAAGGTCTATACTGGTAAACACATTTTGCTCTATTTAGAAAAACTTATATCGACTCATATTTAATATAAGCTGATAAGGTTTGATTATAAAAACCTAAATTATAAACATATATACTTTTTTACATACACGGAGATATAATTTTCAGTGATTTATTCAAAACACATTGTTTTTTAAAAGATTTAACGGCATGCAATCTTATTTTTACAAATCTTAGTTAATGACATAGATCATTGCAATGTGGAGATGTCATGCACACAAGTTCTTTATAAACATATATACTTTTTTACATACACGG
>NC_092860.1:61215296-61314154 GCF_032062135.1 Pyxicephalus adspersus
ATGACAGGGTGGAGAAATTCGCTCATCTCTACTATTTACCAAAGAAGACTGGTACTGTGAAATTTCTCTCCTGCTTTAAAATAAATAAAGATATTTTAATATTTGATACATGTTCCTATTTAGCAACGACTGTAAAATAAATACAGATATTTTAGTGTTTGATACCCGTTCTTATTTAGCAAAGAAGACGGATTTGGTACAGTAAAATTTCTGGCTTACTGTAAAATAAATTCAGATATTTTACTGTTTGCTACCTTTTCCTATTTACCAAAGGGGATGGTTTGGTACAGTTAAATTTACTTTAAAATAAATACAGATAATTTGGTGTTTGATACTGTTCCTATTTACCGAGGAAGATTGTTTGGTACAATGTATTTTCTGTAATACTCCAAAATAAATACAGATATTTTAATTAGAGATGAGCGAATTTCTCGAAAATTCGATTCGGCCAGTTTGCCGAGGCGACAGCATCAGGAGGCCACAGAGTGGCACAATGACATAGTGTGGACTGTAAATGTGTTAGGAGAAACTAAGGCATGTTAGAGAGCTCTGCCATATTCCTTTATTTCTTCATCACCTTGCTGATGTCAGCTAATGCCTTATGCACATCACAAACAACTTTCTCATGCCGTTCTTTCCTGCTTGTGGTGATCCGCTGCAAAATGCCACTGGCAAAATGAATTTCAGGCCCTGCAACAGGAAATAAAATTATGCTCAATATGAAGAGGGCTTTATCATACAAATAACATAACAATTTAATAAGTACAGTATGAATAAAATAATGGTTATTTTATCACATTTTTTGAAAGCTCATTTGAAGTCAGTGTCTTTAGGCTTCATATCAAGTAAACAATGTTTTCTCTTTATATCAATATGTGTTAGTACTTTTAACTATATAAAATCCCAAATGGCTTGGGGTGGGGTGGTATTGTTAATGATGGGTGGGGGTCCCTGGTTAGATTTTAACTTTTAAATTTTTTCATACAGTGTAAAAATTTAATATGACTGTCACCAGTTTTCTCAATTGCACAAAGGTATTTTCATGCGTAAGGTTTAAATGCTTCCAGCAGAAACGCCACACTCATCCCAAGACACACGTGGGACTCGAATTCACGGTCTAACATTTGTTCAAGTGCCCCTTTTAGCCACCAAGCCAACAGACCAGCTGCTTGTTAAATAGTCAGAAAGATAGCTCCCTATTAGACAAACAAAAAGCATGCATCTTAGACTCCATGTGCCTGCTTTGACTGTATTATAAGACCCTACTTTTTCCAGCAGTTTGCAAGCACTTCAGGTGGTGGCTCAGTGGAAGAGCAACGTTCCAGCAAGCAGTAGATTGTGAGTTTGTTTCCCAGGAGTGATCTTTCAGGTTGTCATGTGTGTTGACGAGGAACTCCCAAGGCTTACGACTGATTGATAAGATATGTGCCTTCAAGGCTGAATAGTGCTTAAAGTTGAGCAGTGATTAAGGTTGTCAGTTAGTAATGGGTATTCCATGTAAATGACATGTTGGAGGGTGGTTAAGGTTAGCAAACCTAATGGATGATAGTGATGGGAGAGGAGTTTGTGTTAGGCAAAGGATGGCTGGTGGTGGTTGCCCATAGTGGGTGCTGCAACAGTTCTCTTGGGGGAGTTGGTTGGAATGTCCTCCTGATGTTGGTGAGGTTGTCAGCAAGGGTTGCTGTGAGACATAGGTTGGCTGAGTGTGGTAAACTGACTTCAGATGGAGTGATGGAGGCTGTGTTGAAAGTATAGGGTTGTGGAATGTTAGAATGCCAGAGCAGTGGATGGTAAAGAGCTGGGTAATGGGGGTTGCTGTGAAAGTGTAGTGGCTGATGTGGAATAGATGTTAGGGTGGTAGTGGGTGTTAAAGGAGAAGGTGAGCTGGGTAATGGAAGTGAAAGGGCTTGTGTGAACCTTTAAAAGGAAGTTTAGGCTTAATGGATTATGTAAACGGTGTGTATGGGGGTACGCAACCTTTTCAATTTGTGAAATTTGTCAGAGGGGAGTGCAAAAAAGAAGGACAGGGAGATGGTAAGTTTTGCCACTTGTCATATTCTCACTTTAGCCAACTTGTTTTAACAATACAGCGCCACTATCGTCCTCTTGAGACACACAGACTTTTCCCACGCATGCTAATTACCACCCTAACTTCCACCCACCCAAGGTGGCTGACACCAACCTATCCTAACAGCTCCCAACCTATCTCTTACACCTCTATCCATTTATCCTGTGCTACCCTTTCCGCCACACCTGCATTGAATTGTTGCGCATGCGCAGTCCAGAGTCTGTAAAATTAGTAGTCTGTGATGCTTCACTTTGAGACCATTCCTTTTACTAACTACAGATCTTAGTAAAACAAAAGTGACAAACCCATCCTTCTAGGTGGTTTTATATTGCCGACCCTACTTAGATCAACATGAATACTAAATGAAAGTGTCTTTCATTTTATATTCATACTGATCAGGGTCATATGAAACTGGTGACAGTATCAAATTCAATTTTTTCACGGTATGGAAAAATGAAAGTTAAAATCTGACCAGGGACCCCCACTCCTCAATAACAATACCACCCCACCCCAAGCTAGTGAGGGTTCTATATAGTTGTTACATATAGTTGTACTTGTTACATTTTTATGTTATTTGCATCACAATGCCCTCTTTATATTGAGCATAATTTTCTTTCCTGTTGCAGGTCCTGAATAGGGAGGAAGGGAGAGTTTCAAGGCAAAAAGTGGGGAGCGGTTAGTTTACTGATAAGTAGAGTACAACTAGTTTCAACATAATTCAATCATCTACAAAACATAACAAAAACACAAAAATAATTAACTTTAAGACTCAGCAAAAATTTCAATTCCTCAGCTCCTTACAACTCATCCGCTCTTCAATTTTATAAGGAAACAAGAATGTTTAGCTGGAAGGGATCTTTAAGAATTTATGTCAGAGTCTGATAGAAAGATTGACCTGTTATTTCAGCAGTGCGAAGAAAAGAGAGACAACAAGGCCCTAAGAAAAAGGGCCTGTAGCAATAGAATAAAAAAATATTTAGGCGAACGGCCACATGACTGGGTGAAGGCCGCAATATGGAGGATTATTTGTTTAGGTTTAAAATAATTGGCTGAGGGATATGAGGTGACAGTGCTCTGAGGGTCAGCTATATAAAGGGGCTCAGTCTTTGGGAAGAGTTCATAAGATAAGATAAGAAATCCTCAGGAAAAGAAAATTTTTGTGTGGTTTACTTGCATAACACCAGGTTTTGGAGGACATTGAGAGCCTGTTAGGTAGACGTTTAGAGAGAGGATGCCGTGGTCCATGAGTTGCCTGGTTGCAGGACCAACTTGCTAGTATAAAAGGGGGGCTTAGCAGGCTGCTAATGTGGGGCAGCCTGTGTCACTGCGCTCTCGACGGTCTGGGCCGCCAGAGAGCTACAGCCCTGGTACCCCCCAAGGTGTCCAGCGCAACTGAAGGAGCCCCAACAGGGACCCTCCGAGCCCTCCCACTAAGCGCAGCTCAGGTGGGGCTTTCGGGGGTGCCGGGAGGATTCCTCAGCTCAGGCAGGACACCAATGCTTACTCCGCATCTGGTCCATCCACCAGGATGCGGTTCGCACGGCTGACTGACCTGGAGATGGCTCTCCCTCACGGGGGGGCAAGAGCCCAGCGCGGGAGGTCGGAGGTCTGGGTCGGGCCTGATGACCGATGACGGCTAGTGTCGGCATCGAGAAGCAGGAGCAGAGTGGAGCTGTGGTCCGGATATCGAGAGGAAGCGACAATTGGTGAGACAGGCTCCGGAACAAGCGTGCAAGGCTGGAGGCTCGGCCCAACCCCGAAGTGACGTCATTGCATACACCCTAAGTTGGGTGAAAATGGCGGTGCCGGAGGAAGACCTCCAGAGGATCCGCGGTCTGAGGGGCAGATCTCCAGTATGAGGGTTCTTCAGCGGCTGCAAGGCCTCATGGCCTTGGGCAGCCTGGTGAGTTGTGCAATGTGTGGGGTACAAGCGGGAGGGGGGATTGTGCATTGGGGAGGCATGGGAACTTTACTGTTGCCTGAATTGGATACTAGGGGGGATATTGGGGGACAGAGGGGGATAAATTTGGGGATGCAAGTAGTTTATTGAAAGGACTGCAGGTTCGGTGATGTGGGGGCACGGAAAGGGGGACAGGAGGGGCCAGGGGTTGTTGAGAGTGCAGACTTCATGGGTGAGCCTAGGCCCCCCTTGACGGTGGAGGCGGCAGAGCAGTCATCTCTGGGAGGAAGTGACATTTCATCCCCACCATCTGTACATTCAGAAGGTGGGGTGGCAGCGGCGGGTACATCAGATGGGGAAAAGAAAAAAACGGGGCATTGGGGGACAGCAATGCAAGCATAGCAGATGGTGCTAAGTGGGAGGTGTACGTATGTTTTGAAGGATCTTTAGGATCACATTTACCGCAAGAAGTGCGCAAGAACGTGTGGAGGGGTGAGTATGAGGAAATATTTTCTCTGCTACCTGTGGGGTGCTTTGGAGCTAGAGACACAAAAGTATGGGTATGAGGGTAAAAGGCAGGGGGAGGAGAGGGGGCTGTGGCAGTTATTACAGCGCACATTTCATAATTGGTTACAAGCCTTTGCTATTATGGCCAACCTAGTTGGTGAAAAGGTGTCTGAAAATTGTTCAGGTCTCTTTTGTTACCTAGATGATATTAGTGAAGCACACAGGGTTGTACGGGGGTGTGGCATGGCTTTGCTATGACAAGCAATTTCATCAGAGAAAAGCAATGCGGCCAGCCATGAGGTGGGACCACAAGGATATTAGCTTGTGGATACGACTGATGACATTGACAAGGATGGGGCCTCAGTCGTTTCTTGGGGGCGCCGTTGGGCCCGTGGTAGTTAAGCCTAGGGGACTCTGCTGGATTTACAATGAGGGAGCCTGCAAATTTGGAGCAACATGTAGATTCAAACATGAATGTTCGGGATGTGGGAATCAGCACCCGTTCGCTAGCTGCCCAAGTAAAGGAAAAGGTCATTCAGTCGAATATGCAGAAAAAAAGAGGAGTTTTCCTCAGTAAGTATTCTGGGCACCTGGCGGGTTAGCGTAGGGGACCCTGCTGGATTTTCAATGAGGGAGCCTGCAAATGTGGAGCGACATGTCAAACATGAATGTTCGGGATGGGGGGGGGTCAGCACTTGTTCGCTCGGTGCCCAAGTAAGGGAAAGGGTCGTTCCGACGATCTTGCAGGAAAAAGGGATGGCGCCGGTGAGGGTGGAAAACGTGTGAGTTTTCCTCAGTAAGTATCCTAATAGGGTGGTGATTTTGGAGGCAGGTTTTAGGATTCCATGCAGGTTGGGAAGTGTGCCTCCTAAGGCTAGGAATTTGTTGTCAGCTTTGCAGAATACAGGGTTGATCATGGCCAAGTTGAACAAGGAGGTGGCTCTGGGGCATATGGCAGGCCCATTTGTGGAGCCTCCCTTGCAAGATTTGGTGGTGTCACCCCTGGGATTATTTTCTAAGGGAGGTATAGTCCAAGAGGACTGTTGCACCACCCACTCTGGGCAACCACCAACAAGCTCTTCTATGCCTAAAACAACCTTATTTTTCATCAGGGTTATAGAAACCTACTGCTTGCAGGACCATTATACTCCTGCCAAGCCACCACCTGAACTGCTTGCAAAGTGCTGCAAACTGCTGCAAAATGGAGGGTCTTATAATACAGTCAAAGCAGGCACATGGTGCATGATTTTTGTTTGTCTAATAGGGCCGTATCTTTCTGACTCTTTGACAGCTGCTCTGATGCCTTTGTAGGTAGTGATGCTTGAGCAAATTTTAGACTGTGAGTTCGAGCCCCACCTGTGTCTTGGGAAGAGCAAGGAATTTGGCCTGGAAGCAGTTACCTTGCGCTTGAGAAAGCCGTTGTGCAATCGAGGAAACTGGTGGCAGTCATTTCCAATTTTTACACTGTATGAAAAAATGAAAGTTAAAATCTGACCAGGGACCCCCATTTCTCATTAACAATACCACCCCACGCCAAACTAGTGGAGGTTTATATAGTTGAAAGCACTTATCACATAATGATTTAAAAAAGAGAAAACATTCTTTACTTGATATGCAGCCACTGACTTCAAATGGGCTTTCAAAAAAAATCATCTGTGAACTACAAAGAAGCACAGTCCTCAAACAATTTTTTGAGCTCATGCAAAGAACAGGAAAGCCCTTGACTGAACTGTCAGATCCAACAGCAACTTTGTGATCTTCTTATGATGTGTGATTTAACCTAGCATGTCCCACAATTGAATCAGAGACTGCAGGGATACAAACTGTCATAACAAAGACGTCTGAGCGTCACAGCATTCCAGTGTAAACTTCATAACAACTGGAACAGGACAATCTTGTCCACTTTCCTGTTTTTCAGAGCTCCTCAGCCTCCTTTTCTAAATATTTTCTTGTGCTCAGGTGGCTACCAAAGTGAGCTAAATAAAGAATTTTATTCAGCCCTGCTTGGTTTTTTCAGAACACAGATGTGCTGGTGTCAGGGCAGGTCAGCATTAGATGGGTCGGTGGAAGTTAGCATGTGTTGCTAGCATTGAGAAAATGGCCAAGTCCCAGTCCTGCACCACACAGTAGAAACAGATACCCTCACACTACACCATTACTCCACCAATCATTCCTTCTTGTGGCTCATACAACATCATACACTTTCATTCCCATCTCTATTACCCAGATAAACTTTCTCTATACCACCAACGTTTAATGTTCATGACAGCCACACTGTCAATCTCCACCTCCTGGGGTGGACATCCCAATTGACCTACTTTACACCCTCCCCTATGGGCAGCCTCTGCCCAGCAATCCTACATGTAACACAACTTTCTCTAAAGGAATCCAGTTGACCCCCTTCTTTACCACCCAATGCCCAGGCACCCTGACACCTTAATAGGCATCTTTCCAGCCCAGATCAACCTCTGTTTTTACCAGCTCACAACACTTTCCACATCACCTCGATTTCCAACTGAACCCACTTTTCCACCCACTCAAGGCAACCACCATCCAGTTATTCTATGCCTAACACAACCTCTTTATCCATCACCATCAACCACTAGGGTTGCTAACAGTAAACACCCCATCATTCCACAACCACTTACACTTTTAATGCCACCTCCGTTACCCATCTAAACACATTTTTCCATTCACACCCCACTCTTGGCAACTTCTGTTCAGCTCTCCTATGCCTAACACAACCATTTCTTTCATCTGTCATGGTAACCTTTTTTTAAATATCTTTTTTATTGAAGGCAAGACAATTGAAAACAAATACAGTAAAAAAAAAAAGAAAAGAAAGAAAACAGTGCAAATAATCAAGTGAAAACAATCAAGTACAAAATACAAAAGAGAAGAAACAGGCCACAAAAAGACCCTAACATTATTAACATTACTGCAGATATGAAATACATCCCAAAATATTGTCTTTGCCCCTTAATTTTTCAATTTTTATAAAAGTGACCAAATATACATAGAAATATTAGAAAAATAACCACATAACCAGCGGACAAAACAAAGTCCCTGGAACAATGGTGGACTGTTCTCTCCGCCTTCCCAGAAATCGCCTTACAAAATAGAACATAAAAGAAAATAAGATTTTTAGATTTTTCCCCCCTCAGGAAACCATGCACCCTTATATCAAACAGATTTCTAATTAGTCTCTCCCAAAGCTCTCATGTCATACCAGATCATGTGGCGAAAGGTTTCTATAAGATCATGCAGCTGAGATTGAGATAATGAATGCTGTAAATATTGCATCCACATTGCAAAAAACTTTTGTGGGTGAGTGTCTAAGTGTTTGGTGGCTTCAGTTTTGTCAATAAACATAAGGGTTTGCAAAAAATTAGTACATTGCGTCAATGTAGGAGGTTGGGGTTCCATCCATTGCTTTAATATAGCTTTTTTAGCTGCCAGCAAACAAAGATGATCAAATTTAGATAAACCAGAAACAACCCTTGAGGAGGGTTCTCTGTGAAAAAGTGCTAAATGAGGTGACAAAGAATGGGCAGTAACCTGAGTAACCCAAGTAATATATCGAAAAACTGATTTCCAAAAGGCCATAATTGCCGGGCATTCCCATAACAAGTACTTTAAAGGAGCCAGTGGAAAAGCACACTTAGGGCAAGCCACTATCCTCTGAGCCACCACACTAGAACGAAATGCGAATTGAACGCATAATACGTTCTACGGATAATTTTAAATTGCCGTTCTCGCCACACCTCACAAATAATAGATTTCCTGACAATGGGCCAGCTAGCCTCTAATAGTTCTAATGTACCAGAATATGGGCATCGTAAATAATCAGCCCATTTGGCAACGAAAGATAGCTTTGGTTCCACCCCTGTAGAGGCTTCCAACAACATTGGGTAGATATATGATATTGAATGTCGAGATGTAGGCGGGCCCAGCATTCGACCTAAAGGAAGAGGTATAGGTGGTATGGTATAAGTGCCTCGCTGCAGGAAAAAAATGGACTTGACCTGTAAATAATAAAGAAAGTGTTGGGAGGGGAGGGCAAATTTAGCCCTAATGATATTAAATGATAATAGACAGTTGGTGTCATCCAACAAATTACTCAGTTTCTCAATACCTCGCCTTGCCCATGATTTATAGGCGTAATATCGCAACCCCTGACTAGGGGTCGAATATATAGGTGACGAATATAATAGTGTCATAGTTGTAAAGCTTTGCCAGTAGCAACATAGCTTTTTAGTCTGTCACCATGCCAACAAAGTGTCCCTCAGAAGCAAATTTGTACGCACATTGCGTGGTATATTGGGCATTCAGTAAACCAAGCAATGACCATGGTTTCACCAGTAAAGATGCCATCTTAACCACTGCATAAAAGGATGTATGATGCCTACAGTCCTTTACATAGGGAAGCAAACACGCTTAGTTGTATTTGCCTATGTCAGGGAAGCCCATACCAAGACTTAGTTTAGATTTAACCAATTTGAATCGAGCAATCCGAGGGGTCCTGCCTTGCCACAAGAAGACTGTAAAGTGTGTCAGCTTTGTTACCCTTGTAGTAGTACAGTTGATGGGTTCTCTGCATCATCCAACGTTCCGTAACTCCAGGGCCCGCAGTTTAGACTGAAGGGTATTATATTCACGAAGAAGCCCCAAAGACGGTTTGAGAGCATACCTCACTTCTGCAGTGCGTAGAGAAGGCGTAGTAACTGTGCGCTGTGAATTAGAGTCCAGCTTAAGCCGGGAGCTCAAAGAAATACATCCCCTAAAAGAAATGTCTCCTAAAAACGGTTTTGTGGGCTTTCCAAACTGTAGATGTATGCACCTCTGAACCCTTATTATCCTGAAAATAATGTTGCAATCATACAGTTAGCGCTGATTTTTGAGCAAAAAAATGGTTTAACCTACAGTGACAGACTCTGGCTGTGGCCGGGGAGAAAACAACATCTAGTGTAATCGGGCGATGATCCGACTATGTTATGGGGTGGATCTCAGAGGACACACTGTTCCGCAGCAGCGGGAGATTAGTGAAGATATAATCTATTCGCGTATGGGTGCAGTGAGGAGGGGAGTAAAAAGAAAACTGCTTTCCAGTGGGGTGATGAATCCCCCAGTTATCATAAAGCTGGTCTTTGCAAATTAACCCTCTAAAAGCTTTAGAATGCTGCATTAATTGTGGGTGTGGGGTGCCATAATGGAGAGTAAGCCTATCCTGTGCCGGGGAGAACAATAAATTAAAGTCCCCTCCAACTACCAAAAAGGTATGGTCAAATTCATGAAAGTATGATAGTGTTTTAGAGAGGAATTGAGTTTGGCACATATAGGTTACATAGAGTTATGGGTAGAGTGTAGAGTTCCATGTAAAATGAGGAATTTGCCTTCTGGAGCTACATTTGAAAGGAACAATAAGAACTTAAAGGAGGGTTTCATTAGAATAGCAACACCAGCCCTTTTTTTACTAGGTGAATTAGCCATGTACATCTAAGAGTAAAGTTTTGAGACAAAGTTAAAGGAGCCAGAACTGTCAAAATGTGTTTCTTGCAGGAAGACGACCTCAGGAGAAAGACGCTTGAATTCTCTAAAGGCCAGCTTCCGCTTCCTTTTGGAGTTCAGACCCTTAACATTAAAGGAAAATATTTAAGCAGCCGTAGTAGATATGGAGGAGTCCAAAGGCAACAGCTTTCCTCTTCAGCAAGACAGGGCAATCAGTTGTGGGTGGTTTAGGGAACAAAACCATCTGGTGGGTGAACATACCCTTCTAGAGGGGCAAAAGGCCTGAAGGGCCACAACAGAGGGGCAATTAAGCCAGAAGCAAATCATCATTATCCAACGGTCAGCGCCAGCCCCTTGAGGCGTTATAGAACCCGGGAAAGCCCGCCACCCTGCCCAGCGCAAACTGAGCACAGCAGTAGGTCCCCCCGGGGCAGCTAGATAAACCGGGAACATAGCAATATATCTAAATTACCATCTAGAATAGCAGCTGTTTAGTGAAAGCCAGAGAAACAGCAGTAAGGTAAGTGTAAAACAGTACACAGTCAGAATCACATTTCAAGTGTAAAACAGCATAACTGTTAGCCAATAGCCATCCAGGATAGCCGTCATGTAGTAACATTCAGAGAAACAGTAGTGGGGTAGATATTAAACAATGCACTGCCTAGATATCAGCTGTTCAGTGATAGCCGGGAGACAGCATTAGGGCAAATGTAGAGCAGTGCACATCAAAATCTCCTTTCAAGTGTAAAGCAGTATATTCTCCCCACAAAAATGGCCATCCAGGCTAGCAGCAGTGGAAGAACATCTTGAAAACAGCATTAGGGCAAGTATAAAGTAGTGCACAGTCAAAATACCATTTCAAGCATGAACCTGTATAACGTTCTAGTGCAAGGACCAGCCGGTTCTATAAAAGGATACTAGCGTCTTGGTCTATTGTGGGCCTCCGGTGGAGATAGGGAGTCCAGTGGAGGACGTGCATGGCGTTGCTTGGATGTCACCACTTGCCATGGGGGAGGGCTTGGGCGTGGGGGGGCCTCAGGCTGCCATCCGGGAAGTTTCAGGCGATCAGCACCCAGATCCCGACAAAAGGCTAAAAGAGAAGCCCCATCTGTAAGGAAGACAGTTATCCTGGAGTACAGTCAGCAACGGTAGGTCCTGGAACAGCTGAAAAGGAGCACTATCAAACCCAAGATTGCGGATATTCCTAGCAGTGGCCATGATTTCATCCTTCAGGTTCGCACTCACAAATTAAGGGCCCTGCAGGCTAATGCCTCTCCAGTGGCTATTAAGGATGAGAGTGGGGTGGTGAGATATGACCCCTCCCACATTGCCTCACAATTTGAGGCGTATTATACAAATCTTTATTAAACAGTACACCATACCCAAAGTTCCTTAGGAGGTGACTTACAATTGAAACCTGACACATATCTAGCTGGTACAGACTTACCCAAACTCAGCCTGGAATACTTGGATCTACCTATTAGCCCAGTCACTGAAGCCGAAATTTCGTTTACAATTGGACAACTGCCTTCTGCTAAACCCCTGGGACCGGATGAGTTGCCTTACCTGTATTATAAAACTTTTTTTGCCAGAACTCCTTCCACATCTTCTGGCCTTGTTTAACGAGTTTTTGAAAGGTAAGCCCATTCCTCCATCTATGCTGCCTTCCCACATTACTGTAGTACCTGAGCCGGGCAAAGATCCTATGGATTCTTCAAGTTATAGGCCCATAACACTTTTAAACTCAGACCTGAAGATTACAAAAATACTGGCTACCCGGCTATCAAAATTCCTCCCCTCTCTCATCCATGGTGACCAGACTGGTTTTATACCTTTTTGTCACGCTAGTGACAGTACTAGAAGGGTTGTTACTATTATTGACATTATTAACAAGAGGAAAATCAGTAGTGCTTAGCCTAGACCCTGAAAAAGCATTTGACTAGTTTTTGTGGATCCTTGATGAAGGCGGTCAAATCGCTTTATAAATTCCCCTCAGCATCAGGTAAACTACCCCACACTTCCTCTTCATCATTCCCAATTAGAAATAGTACCAGGCAGGGGTGCCCCTTGTCCCCCCTGCTCTTTGCTATATGTATTGAACCCCTGGCAGCCTACATCAGATCTAACCCCAACATCAAGGGTGTATCAGTTAAGGGACAATTCTTTAAAATGTTGTATGCAGATGTTCTCCTGACTTTTACTCCCCTGACTGAACAACCAAGTTCGAATTTGTGGCGAGAACTAAGTACTTATGGTGAGGTATTCAGTTACTAAGTCAATGCATCCGAATCAGAGGCCTCTGTGGCCCTCCTACACCTTTGCATGGAGGGACCTAGCCCTGTTCAGATCACCCCTGTGTATAATCAGTTATACTCCCACAATATTCCACCATAAATTGGAGAGCTTCAGTCTCTCCTAAGTAAATCAAAAAATAATCCTTGTCTCTACTGGGACGGATAGCTGCCTTAAAGATGATGCTCCTACCCAAATTACTATATGTTTTTGAGACCCTGCCAGTTGGTCTACCATCAAGAGTGCTAAAGAAACTACAGTCTGATTTCCTGAAATTTATTTTGGCATACAGGAGGCATAGACTTGTTAAACACATTGTTTGCACGCCTAGAGAATTAGGGGGTATGGGGGCTCTCTACCTACACAAGAATTATCTAGCAACTCATTTACGGTACATTCAGTTGTGGACATCACCCCATCCCTCCAGTGTTTGTAGGGATTTGGAGGAAAGTTGGATTGCTCCTGCATACCCTAACATAATGCTCTGGAGCTCATCCCTGTCCTTGAATGACAATGACCTTACTGCACCCATGGTTTTTACAAGGAACCTTTGGAGGTCTTGCAAGGGTAGTTATGTCCTTTCATCTAAGGCCTCAAGGCTAACATCGGTTATTAGCACTTCACAAATCCTGGATAGTTTGTCGGAGGTCATGTTGGGGCCATGGAGTCAGAGAGGGCTTTTTCATATCAGACATCTGTTACACCCTGTGGATAAATGTTTACATACCTTTGAAGAGCTCTGTGATGAGGTTGACCTCCCTCGTACTTCATTTTATGCCTACTTACAAACTAGGCATTTTATCCTAGCCCTCCAGCCCTCTGCCATGTTCAAGCACATGACCTCTTTTGAGAGATTGTGCGCGGAAGGCCCGAACTTCAAGGGTGTTGTCTCCTCTATATACCACCTCCTGCACATGTCAGTTCGTGAAACCTCAGGCAAGTTCAAATATAGGTTAAAATTGGAGGAGGTCTTGGGATGGACCCTGGATTCGGATGATTGGCAGGAGATTTGGGAGGCTGCTAATAAGAGCTCTATTTGTACGTTATATAAGGAAAACATATAAAATCATTTTCAGATGGTACCATACCCCGGTTATACGCCAGCGACTATTCCCGGGTACTGACCCTAACTGTTGGCATTGCGGGGACCTCGAAGATTGCCAACAACATTGCCTGTTGTAAACCAGAGGGGCGTCAGCCAAGCCTCAACCTCTCTGTGCAAAGCGGACAAGAGTTTCCTGGTGGTGTGGCTTTTCTCCCCCAAAGACACCAGTTTCAGCACTGCCTGGCAACGCGTGTGCTTTATGTAGTACTAGTGGCGTGCCCACTTAACCACGGTGTTCTCTGCTGCTGGCCTTTTAGGAGGTGTGTCGAAAAGAAAGGGGTTGACGGTAGAAGTAATGCAGAAGGGAGAGGTGGGCTGTAATGCCTCTTGCAGACTACTTCCCACTGAGCGGTAGTCTGCAAGAGGCACTGGCCACCCAGTGGGAGGTGAAGGACAGGTAGCGTCCCACTCCTGGTTGTCCAGCTGTTAATGGAGACGTGGATTTGGCTCTGACACTGAGAATATCAATGACCAGGAGATGATTTTTATTACATGTGCATGTAAACTGGGAACAGCTGTGCGGGATAAGTAATACCTGCTTGGTATATTCAACCACCGCTTGGCACCGGCCATCAGATCACAGAAGGGAGCCCACAATGCTTTACGGCAGTAGCTGTAGCTTGGCAGGAGACCAATAGTTTTGCAAGATGAGAATTCTTTTGTTGGTTGGCCCATTGCCTGATGCCTTGCTTCATATATGATATATGCTTTCAAGGCAGACAAGAGGCAGCAGAATCCAAAAGTCCAAATTAACAGCAGTATTTATTTCCTTAGCCAAGTGTTACAGCACACTCCACAACTTTACAACAAAATAATAAACAGTAACCCGGCTAGGTATCACTGCGTGCCCTCGCTTTCTAACACACATAACTCAACTCTGAATTTTGGTTGGGCCAGGGAACCCACCCTTTCACTTGCTTGGCCGGCTCCAAAACCCTATAAGTCCCCAGTTTCTTCCTAAAAACTTATACAAGCATAATCATACTCTTTTTCCCTAGAAGCTTTACAACATTATCTCTACATTTCTTGACATTTTACTTTCTGTCACACTAGTTTTTACTTATCTAGTTTTTTTTTATCTAGTTTTAGCAATGGTTTATATGATGCTTTCCAAGGCTATTTGCAATCTCTTTAACATGGCGTGAAAATCTGCATTATAACGTATTACAACAAAGTTGTTTTAAGATAATGATCAACTTGAGAGAAAGAACCTGTTTTCTGTGCTTGACATCTCCAAATTTAATGTTCTATACTATTAACTAGAGTTAGACTATTAGAGAGTAGTCAATATTATTATCACACAGTATTTATATAGTGCTATATTTATATACCGGAGGAAACCCATGGAGACACGGGGAGAACTTAAAAACTCCATATAGATGGTGTCCTGGCCAAGATTCAAACCTGGGACCCAGTGCTGGAAAGGCAGGAGTGCTAACTCTAAGCCACCGTGCTGCTCCTATACAATAGTCAATAAAAGTAGAAGAAATAACGTGCCTAGCTTGAAATCTTAAATTATAATAATTTGTATATCGAACTAAGAGTTGTTAATATAGGTCTGCATTTACTTTCTAGAAAGAGCAAAATGTGTACAAGTATTAAGTTTGTATTTATGTTTTAGAACCCAAAAAATGTGTTTATTGGAAAATTTAGAGAAAGAACGTGTTTTCTGTGCTTGACATCTGCAATTGCAATGTTCTATCCTTTTACCTTAGAATTGTTTAAATAAAATTATATTTACGTTCCAAAACAAGAAAGTGTGTTTACAATGGTTTTTCCAAATTTTTACCTATTACTGCATTTTTTTTCATCTAACACAAGCACTGGTTTTGTTAGATGAAAATCTAAAGATTAAATGTGGAAAAACAAATCTTGTGGTTGAATCTCCACTTAAAATTATATCTATGTGTATGTGAGAATGTATATATGTTTATAATTCAGTTTTTTTATATTCAAACCTTATTAAATTGAAAATGAAGAAGAAAGTTTTGTTTAAGATAATGACGAAAGTATAGGAAAGGACGTGTTTTCTGTGCTTGACATCAAAAATTACAATGTTTGCAATTGTACAGTTAACTAAGAATTGTCAATATAAGTCTGCATTTACTTTCTATGAAGAGCAAAATGTGTTTGCAAGGGTGTTTCTCAGGATTCTTCACATTAGTGCATTGTTTTCATCTGGAATTATCAAAAATTACCAAAATACAAAAAATTGTAAATGGAAAAAAAAGTTTTTTTTCAGATAATGACGAAAATAGGAGTAAAAACGTGTTTTCTGAGCAAATTACAATGTTTTGTACCAGTAAATAAACGTTGTCAATATAAGTTGGCATTTTCTTTCTAGTGAGAGTAAACTGTAAACCACGGTTTTCTTTTAGGAGTAAGAACGAGTATTTTGTGCATGACATCTCCAAATTGCAATGTTTAATCCTATTTTTTAAGAAATGTAAAAATAAAGTTGCATTTACGTTTCAGAACGAGAAACTGTGTTACAATGGTTTCCACTAGTTTTTAAATATTATTGCATCTTTTTTTCATCTATCATTATCGATGACGCTCTCTAAGGCTAGTTGCAATCTCTTTAACATGCCGTAAAAATATCTGCATTATAACGTTAGATACAACAAAGGTTTTAAATTGGATCTTTATCGACAACAATATGTATGCAATATTTGCAATCTCTTTGACATACCGTGAAAATCTAAAGAGTTAATGTGTAAAAACAGAGGTTGTGATTGAATCACCGCTATGAGTTCTATTCACGTGTATGTGAGAATGTATCTATGTTTAAAATTCAGCTTTGTTTGTTTTAAGATAATGACGAAAGTATGGGAAAGAACGTGTTTTCTGTGCTTGACATCTAAAAATGCAATGTTTTGTACAATTAGGGTTTTTCCTCAAGATTCTACACATTAGTGCATTGTTTTCATCTGAAGTTATCAAAAATAACCAAACGCCTTATAAAGATTTGTTAATGGAAAAAAACAGTTGGTTTTTTAGATAATGACAAAAATAGGAGTAAAAACGTGTTTTCTGTGCTGGACATCGCAAATTACAATGTTTTGTACCAATAATTAGGACTTCACAACATGAGTTTGCATTTACGTTCTAGAAAGAGCAAAATTTGTTCACAATGGTTTTCTGTAGCTTTTTACACATTAGTTCATGTGTTTTTCATCTTGAATCAACAAATACCAGACGTTTTATATAGAGTTGTAATTGGAAAAAACAGTTTGTTTTTAAATATTGACGAAATTAGGAGTTGCACAAAAATGCACGCGTTTTTTGTGCATGACATCTCCAAATTGCAATGTTTAATCCTATTTTTTAAGAAATGTAGAAATAAAGTTGCATTTACGTTTTAGAACGAGCAACTGTGTTTACAAAGGTTTCCACTAATTTTTAAACAATATTGCATGTTTTTTCATCTATCATTATATGATAGATGATGCTTTCTAAGGCTATTTGCAATTTCTTATACATGCCTTAAAAATCTACTTTATAAGGTATAACAACAAAGGTTGTTATTGGATCCTTATCAAAACCAACATGTATTTATGAATGGCGTGCATTCATGTTTCTATAATTGAAATATATTATGTAGAATGTATCATGTAAAAGTTATCATGTAGTTCTGAAATTGTAGAAGATTGTTTGTTAAAGGATAATAACAAATTTCAGAGAAAAAACGACATGTGGAATTGCAATGTTCTATACATTTAACTAAGAGTTGTTTTTACAGGATGTTCATGTTTCTACACATTACTGTCTGTGTTTTCAACTGAAATCAACAATAGATAACCAGACGGTTTATATGGAGTTGTATTTGGAGAAAACAGTTTCTTACATTAAAGAAAGAGAAAAATGTGCTAATGTACACATCAGTACATTACTTTTATCTTAAATTACCAAAGATTTACCAGACGGCTTAAATTGAGTTGTAATTGGAGAAAACAGTCTTTTAAGATACTGACGAAATTTAGAATAGGAAAGTGTTTTCTATACATGACATCTCCAAATTGCAAAGTTTTATCCTTTTAACTTAGAATAGTTAAAATAAGAATACATTTACGTTCCAGAACTAGAAATGGTTTTTACAAGTTTTTATTACTGCATGTTTTTTTTATCTAACAATTTTCTAAGGCTAGTTGCAATCTTTTTAAGATGCCGTGAAAATCTGGAGTGAATGTGAAAAAACCAAGGTTGTGTTTGAATCTCTGCTAAAAATTATATCTACGTGTATGTGAGAATGTATAAATATTTATAATTTAGCTTTCTTTTTAATGACGAAATTATGGGAAATAACGTGTTTTCTGTGCTTGACATCTGAAATTGCAATGTTTTGTAAAGTTAACTAAGAGTTGTCAATATAAATCTACATTTACTTTCTATAAAGAGCAAAATATGTTTGCAAGGGTGTTTCTGAAGATTCTTCATATTAGCGCATTGTTTTCATCTGGAATTATCAAAGATTACCAAACACCTTATAAAAAATTGTAAATTAAAAAAAAACAGTTGGTTTTTTTAGATAATGAAAATAGGAGTAAAAACATGCTTTCTGTGCTAGACATCGCGAAAGTTTTGTACCAATAATTAAACGTTGTCAATATACGTTTGCATTTTCTTTCTAGAGAGAGCAAACTGTATAAACCACGGTTTTCGTCTTTTCTAAACATTAGTTCATGTGTTTTTATTTGGAATCAACAAGGGTTTACCAGACCTTTTAAATGGAGTTGTAATTGGAAAAAACTGTTTTTAAATGACGAAATTACCAGTAAGAACGCATTTTGTGCATATCTACAAATTGCAATGTTTAATCCTATTTTTTACTAAATGTAAAGATGTTTGCATTTACTTTCCCGAACGAGAAACAGTGTTTACAATGGTTTTCATTGGTTTTTAAACATTACTGCGTGTTTTTTTATTCATCATTATCAATGATACTTTAGAAAGCTATCTGCAATCTATTTAACATGCCATGAAAATCTGCGTTATAACGTATAAGGAACAAAGGTTGTTATTGGATCTTTATCAAAAACGATATGTATTTGTATATGAATGGCATTCAGGTTTCTATAATTAAAATTTATCATCTAGAACCTAAATTTGAGAAGATTGTTTGTTTTAAGATAATACCAAATTTCAGAGAAATGTTTTTCTGTACTTGACATCTGAAATTGCAGTGTTCTATACATTTTTTATGTAATTCATGTTTACACCTTATTTTTATTCATGTTTACACATTAGTGCATGTTTTCATTTAGAATCAACAATGGGTTACCAGACGTTTTAGATGGAGTTGTAAAAGGAGAAGTTTGTTGTAAGATAATGAGAAAATTAGGAGTAAAAATGAGTTTTTTATGCGTGACTTATCCAAATTGCAATCTTCTATGAAATTAAATACAAAGTCTCAATATAACTTTGCATTTACGTTCCAGAAACAGGCAATGTGTTTAAAAAGCTAGCTTTTAAACATTACTGCGTCTTTTTCATCTAGCTTTAGCAATGGTCTACTAGTCGTAAGAAACGGCATGGTAAAGAGATTTGCAATCTTTTCAACATGCCATGAAAATCTAAAGAGTTAATGTTGAAAATTAGAGGTTGTGATTAAATCTCCGCTATAAACTATATCTGCTTGCATGTAAAAATGTATATATGTGTTTATTATGGGTTTATATAATCAAACTATATCAGCTAAAATTCAAAATGGAGAAGAAAATTTGTTTTAAGATAATAACAAAAGTAAGAAAAAAAACGTGTTTTCTGTGCTTGACATCTCCAATTGCAATATTCTGTATCGTTAACTAGAAGTTGACAATATACGTTTCCATTATCTTTTTAGAAAGAGCAAAATGTGTCTACAAAGGTTTTCCTCTAATTTTTACACATATGTGTCTTTATTTGGAATTAATAAATGTTTATTAGATGCTTTCAATTAAGTAATTAGAGAAAACGGTTTGTTTTTAGATAAAATTAAAAGAAAGAACGTGTTTTCTGAGCTTTACAGCTCCAAAATGCAATGCTTTATCCCATTATCCAAGAAATGTAAAAGTAAATTTGCATTTACGTTTCAGGCCCAGAAAATGTGTTTACAAGGGTTTCACATTATTTTCATCTGAAATTAACAAAGGCTTACCAGACACCCTATATAGAGTTGTAATTGAAAAAAGAGTTTGTTTTTTAAATGACGAAATTAAGAGTAAAAACAAGTTTTCTGTTCTTGACGTCCAGAGAGAGGAAAATGTGTTTACAAGTGCTTTCATCTTTTAACTTAGAATTGATATTAATTGATTAAAATTGATTAAAATAAGATTACATTTACATTCCAGAACCAGAAAGTGTGTTTACATTAGTTTTTACATTAGTAAGTAAAAACTGCATGTATTTTCTATCTATAAAAGGAAGTGTTTACTAGACTTTTTCTAAGGCTATTTGCAATCTCTTTAATACGCCATGAAAATCTAAAGCGTAAATGGGAAAAAACAAAGTTTGTGATTGAATCTCCACTGAAAATTATATCTACGTGTATGTGAGAATTGTGAGAAGTGTGTGAGAATTGTGAGAATTGTGAGAAATGTGAGAAGTTTGATTTGCGATCAAGACGAAAATATGGGAAAGAACGTGTTTTCTGTACTTGACATCTCACATTACAATATTTTGTACCAAAAACTAAGAGATGTTAATATAAATTTGCATTTACTTGGTTTTCTTTAGGTTTAGTGCAATGTGTTTTAATCTGGAGTTAACAAGGAATTACATTATTGCATGTTTTACTTTCATCTAGCATTATCAATGGTTTACCAGAAGCCGGGCCATCAATTTTTTACAATATCTTCAGTAAAAACTATACATTGGGCATCTGTAACTTCCATAGCGTTCTAATTCTGTCACTTTTTGATACAAAAAGTGATACAAATTTTTTGCTTAGAAATTAGTTGTTTATATTGTGGGCCCGTAATTCTTAGGATTAACTCAAAGGTATGATAAAAATATATCTTTATTATATTATGATCATGAATAATAGGTAATTATAAATAATATTTATAAAAAAATGAAATATTATACCACAACAATATAATTTATCACAAAAAAACCTAATTTATTAAAAAATTTTACTGAAATTCGTCTAAAAAAGGGTGCAATATTATTGATATATAATATTATAAATTAAAAGTAGATTTTAGAAAAAAAAAATTTACATTTCTTGTAAATATCCCGGGTGTGGTAGATTTTGAAGCAGGGTGCTGCACAAAGTCCAACATCCCAGTCAGGACAGTACAACCTGGTTTCCTTGCGGATCTCCCTTCTGCTGTTAGAACAGCAAACCAAGCACATCCTTCTAGGTGTTGTCTTTTTCAGTGTTGGTGGGATGAATTGATTGAAGTGACGACCAGTCAGGCATTCTGGCTTGACAACGGTGGAAGCACGACGTCCAGGTCTATTCAAAGCCACTAATGGTGTTTTTTGGTTCTTTACTATGGATTCGAAAACTTGCAAAATTAATTCTGAATGTACATTTCTGTACAGCATGTAGGCAATCTATAGTCATTGCTCAACAAGATGCCTGAAATTTTTTTGTAGTACTTCTTTTGCTATTTTCTCATCGTTTGGTAGAATGTCATAGCTTGATTAGCTCTGTTGACACCTCCCATGGTGTTGTTGTAGTCAATCGCCACCTGTGGCTTCATCACTTCTTTCCCACGTTTTGTGCGTACCAGAACAGTGGAGGCATCAGGCACACATCTTTTGTCACGTCATCACGTCAAATTGTCAGTTGTGACACAATAGCCCTGATCCAGATGGCACTGAAGATGTTGCCATATCTGGGGTTGAATTTTGTTCCATTACCAGTGTAAAGTACTATATTCTATATGTAACCAGATGAGGATTTGCACAGCATATACATTTTCACCCTAAATCGTGCCCTCTTTGACACAATGTACTGCACCCAGCTGAGCCTTCTCCTGTAAGTCATTAGACTTTCGTCAATACTGATGTTTCTGCCTGGCACATAGGTCTCCTGGAATTTTTCTAGAATCATCTGGGACACTACCTAAATTTTCTTCCATTTTTGTGCAGGATGGTTAGTTTTATCAAGTTCCTTACTCTTTGTGAAGTGCAGGTACTTTATGATGAGGGACAATCAGTATCCTGGCATGACTGTGCCAAAGAATGGAGTGGCAATCATTTTAGTCTTGGACCAGTACCTCTTCTGCACAGGTTTGCCCACAACTCCCTGCAGGATCACCAAGCCCAAAAACAGCCAAATGTCATCCTTGGTCACAGGTTCCCACTTTCTGCTTCTTATAAACCTCAGATGTGAAGCACTTAATTGTTGTTCAATGTACCTGCATAAAAAAAATAAAAAAGTTCTTTAGGGATGTTTTCTTTATAGTTTGGTGAACGTTGCAAGTAACAACACAGAACAGCATACCTGTTTGCAGAAAAAAAACAAAATTTTTTTTTAAAAATTTTAAAAAGTTCGTAAAGACACAGCGGCTTACCTGTTTGTTGCCCCAACAACTTTAGGTATGCTAGGGGGCATTCAGCCTCAATTTTCATCCTGGATCCCTTAGTAAATGAAAATCTTGGTGGTGCTGCCATCTTGAATATGGTCAATGGGGCACAATGTGCGCACAGCACTGACCTCAGGTCTGGAAATCGCTCAGTTCACTTTCGCTGTCTGATGACAAATTTACTTGTGAGTTATTATCGCTTGATTCAACAAGGGACTCCAAAGCGCTATCAGTGCTTTCAAGTTCCTCCAAAGGCAAAGACAAAGTGATCAATTGATACATTCATTAAATGATGAAATAGATAAGAAAAAGTTCAACAAAAGGTCAGACCAAGGTCAGGGCTAATCGTGAGCAAAATGTATATCAGGGCACCGGGCAATGATGTTTGATGCACTAAAATTTGTATATATTTGTGCATTTAGTATGTGTTTTTTTGGTGTTGTATACTGTAAAAACTATTTAAAAGCAGATTACATTGTAATCTGCTTTCAAATTTCCCTCCCGGCCAAATTCCCACAACCCATCACACCACTTGCATCACCCGGAAAATGTCACATGTTCCCGTGTGATGCGAGTCAGGATGTCCTGCCCCCCCCCCGGCCTTAACCCCTGAATCAACCAGTTATTCAAGCAGTTATTAGGGATTCAAATGTTAGTGGCTACCCATAACTGAGAGGACTCATTGTATAGGTCAATGTGATTACCTGTGTGGTTACCAGTGTGGTTACCTACAACATATAGTGTATACAGAGCAGGGGTAGAAGCTAGAGGTAGAATGGGTGTTGTATAATGTAAAAACTATTTAAAAGCAGATTACATAGTAATCTGCTTTCAAATTTCCCTCCCGGCCAAATTCCCACAACCCATCGCACCTTTTGCATTCCCACAACCCATCACACCACTTGCATCCTTTTGAAGCTCCTCTGGTATGTACAACATATGGCGTATACAGAGCAGGGGTCAGGGGTATGCCCAACATACGATGTATACAGGGATCAGGGGTACCTACAACATATAGTGTATACAGAGCGGAGGTATGTACAACATTATAGTGTATACAGAGCAGGGGTCAGGGGTATAATCAATTTAAAGTATATACAGAGCAGGGATCATGGTTATGTACAATATATAGTGTATACAGAGCAGGGGTATGTAAAATGTGTAGTGTATACAGTGCAGGGATCAGGGGTATATACAACATATAGTATATACAGTGCTGAAATCAGGGGTATGTACAATTATATGTATGTGTATGTAGACCAGAGTTTGATAAGGTGGAGATTTGTCAGATGCTAGAAGTATGAATGAGCTGACCATACCGGATGATGCTGAAAAATGTTTCTGGATGTCTGGAAGGATAACACAAGAAATATTTGGGTCTAACACAAGAAATATTTCACGAGTCCACAAAAATTGTT
The DNA here is from genome assembly GCF_032062135.1 of Pyxicephalus adspersus. Taxonomy (NCBI): domain Eukaryota; kingdom Metazoa; phylum Chordata; class Amphibia; order Anura; family Pyxicephalidae; genus Pyxicephalus; species Pyxicephalus adspersus. The sequence goes on from NC_092860.1 coordinate 61,238,611, forward strand.
CCGATGATATACAGTGCCAAGAAGCAAACAGGAAACCATTTCCCCCTAATCATTTTTTACATTGCAATACTTGTGCTGTTATTTACATCTTACAGTGCCCATGCAAAGACTTTTATATAGAGAGGCCTGGAGCGGGGGAACAGAGTGAGGAATAGTGGAAGGCCTGAATAACTGGGAGGGGATTGGGAGCAGGCAGTGGAAGGGCTAAGAGCTAGAATGTATGGGGGGGAGGTGGTTAGTAGTGTGCAGGGGGTGGCGTATTGGGGGGAGTGAAAGGAGAAATGAAAATGGGGGAGAGACGGAAGAGAAGGGTCTTTTAAGCAACGGGACAGAGAGAGTGCAACAAAGTTTTTGACAGTTCACTTCTTAGTGAAGCAAATGGCTGACATTGATAATGAATTTTCTATGCATTAGTGCATGTGTTTTTATCTGGGATTAACAAAGGTTAAGACAGTCAGACAGTTTGTTTTTAGATAATGATGATATAAGTCATTTACTGTGCTTGACATCTTCAAATTGCAATGTTGTAATTATGTAAGAAATATCAAAATAAGTTTGCATTTACCAGAAGCAGAAAATGTTTTTACAAGGGCTTCCACTAATTTTTACACATTATTGCATGTTTTATGTATCTGGCATTAGCAATAATTTACCAGATGCTTAGTAAGGCTATTTGCAATATCTTCAATATGCCATGAAAATTTGCAGAGTAAACGTATAACCACAAAGGTTGTTAATAAATCTTTATCGAAAATGATATGTGCTTGTATATAAAAAGCTTGTATATGTTTACCATTCTTGTTTCCATAATTACAGTTTATCAGATAGAATTTAAAATAAAGAAGAAAGCTTGATTTTGGATTATTAGGAAATTTAGAGAAATAACTTGTTTTTTGTGCTCCAATTGCAATGTTCTGTACCATCAACAAAGAGTTGTCAATAAAAGTTTTCATTTACTTTCTAGAAAGAGCAAAATGTGTTTACAGTGGTTTCTAAGGCTTTCTAAGGCTATTTGCAATCTGTTTAACATGCCAAGAAAATTTGAACAGTAATGACGAAATTTAGAGTAGGAATGTGTTTTCTGAGCTTGACATCTCCAAAATTGCAATGTTCTATCCCATTAACTTAGAATTGTTAAAATAAGATTGCATTTACGTTCCAGAACCAAAAAGTGTGTTTACAAGAGTTTCCACTAGTTTTTACACATTACTGCATTTTTTTTATCTTTCATTAGCAATGGTTTACCAGACGCTTTCTAAGGCTATTTGCAAAATCTTTAAAATCTGAAGAGTAAGTGTGGTTGTGATTGAATATATGCTGAAAACTATATGTGGGTGTATGTAAGAACCTATGGATGTTTATGTTTATAAGTTTTCATTTACTTTCTAGAAAGAGCAAAATGTGATTATAATGGTTTTTCTCAAGTTTCTACACATTAGTGCATGTATTTTCATCTTGAATTAACAAAGGTTTACCAGATCCTTTATATGGAGTTGTAATTGTAGAAAACTGTTTCAAATAATGAGGAAATTTAGAGTAAGAACATGTTTTCTATGCTTGACATAATCTAATCTATTGCATTGTTCTTTCCCTTTATGAATAATTTGACACCTTGTGGTAGCCTTTTGGGCATCCCACAGCAAAACAAGGGCGTCCACAGAGCCCAAGTTTTTTTTGAAAAACTTTTATGGAGTCCTCTATTTGACGAATCAATTTGGAAGATAAAAGCATGGCTTCATTAGGACGCCAATGATATTCGGTTCCCCCAGGAGCAAGGGACGTACAGGTGACCAGAAATGGAGTGCTTGAACAATGTGGAAGATAAAATTTTGGCTCTATGTATTTAGGGTAAAAAAAATTATAGTGTACAAACACATGATCAATTTGAGTAAACCTCCAATGAGATGAAATTAAAATTAAAAGTAAAACTAAAATGGCCCCTCGTGGAAGCCTGAAATTCCTTTAAACATTCACAAAATTATGGTCCGCTGGTAAGTCTTTTAAAGACCTGGGGACTAGGGGAGGAAATGATCTTTTATGTTGTTACCATGGAAGAGGATTTGTCGAATTTTGAGTTGAGCACCAAGTTGGAATCGCCCATCAGAAAAACTGTACTGTGCATGTTTCCCCACTGTTGACAGTAGATGTTCAAAGAATCTAGTTTGGTAGGTATTGGGAGCGTAGGTATTTACTATAGTAACAGCAGTGTCAAAAATTAATCCCTGAAGTATTAAGTACCTGCCTGTGGGGTCTTGCACCACCTGTTCACATGTAAAAGGGGTGTTTTTCTGTAAAAGTGGCATGATAGTCCTGTGGGTAAAAGTTGTGCAAATATTTGGGGCAAGAGGATTTGGAAAATCTAGTTTCCTGTAATCATAGTATGTTATCTCTTTGGGAAGAATAATAGTTGAATGCCTTTTTTCTTTCACTGGGGGAATTAAATCCATGTACATTGTGCGATAGTATTAGGAAATTAAACCTACCCATGGTAATAACTAGAATCGAGCCCCACTGAAAGCACTGAGTAAACATTGTCTATGCTCAATATTGATCCAGAATGTAATGATGAACATAATGCAAGTAAGAACATAAACAAATCTAAACACTAGCCGCCAGGACTTTCTAGCCTACAACGGCCACAAACATGCAGTAGCAGGAAGAAAGTATGCCCTAAGGCAGAACCATATTGGGGGTACACCAGAAGCACCCGGGCAAGTGCTGCTCAATAAAATTCACTTAAAGAAAAGCAATTGTAAGATAAGGCTTCTACTATCAAAATGTAGAACCAGCAGAACAAATTGACAACCTCATATACATTACTAATTTGAGGAGAAGCATATCCCAATAACATCCTCCAACCAAGGAAAACTTCCCAGGACCATCAGTCATTAGTAAACGACAAAGCACCTTGCGCGGCACGCTGGGAGACATACGCAGTTTGCGCCGCGCAGTGTTCCAAAGCATCTGCAATCTGGGAGAACATTGAGAACCAGAGAAAGGGGATAGCTTGTTAGTAGCCCGAGTAAGCTCTGTCTGCAGGAGCTGCTTGAACTTCTTCAATGGTATTATGGCAGACTGTGAAGCAGGAAGCCCGTTGCTAGACCCATTTTCAGAGTAGTTAGGCTCTGGGGAGAAGTGGAGGCCTCGTCCTCTTGCTGGATTGCCGCGCAGAGGACCTGGCCACAGAAATCAATGCCTGAGCATTGATTAGGAAGCCGCCCTGGACTTCCATTCTGATCTCCAAGTCTTCAGGTGCATGGGAAGGTAAGTAAAGCCCAACTAAACTGACTTTGGTCTGCTGCTATTCGTAGCAACAAACCCAGGTGTCCGCTGGTGCCCCCCCATGTTAATATTTGATAAAAAAAAAACATGCACTAATTTGTGGTAAACCCTGTAAACTTATTTTTCTCCTTCTGGAAAGTAACTGCAAACTTATACTGACAACTCTTAGTTGTTGGTATAGAACATTGCAAAAGGAGATGTCAAGCTCAGAAATCTCTTAAATTTAGTTTTTACCTAAAAACAAACTTTCTTTTCTATTTACAATTCTAGCTGATAAATTTTAATTATGGAAACAATATTGGTAAATGCTTCTTATGTACACGTACGTATTGTTTTTAAAAGAGATTAAAAAACAACCTTTGTTGTTATACATTTACTCTGCAGATTTTTACGGCATGTCAAAGAGATTGAAAATAGCCTTAGAACGCATGTCTGGTAAACCATTCCTAATATTATTTACATAAAAATATTGCTAGATGAAAAAAATATGCAGTAATGTCTAAAAACTAGTGGAAACCCTTGTGAACACATTTTCTGGTTCTGAAACGTAAATGCAAACTTTTTATGACATTTCTTAGACAATGGGATAGAACATTGCAATTTAGAGATGTCAAGCACAGAAAACATGTTCTTAGTCTTAATTTTGTCATCATCTACAAACAAACTGTTTTCTCCAACTACAACTCCATGTAAAGCGTCTGGTAAACCTTTGGTAATTCGAGATGACAACACATGCACTAATGTGTAGAATCGTGGGAAAAACTCTTAAAACTTATATTGACAACTGTTAGTTGATGGTACAGAACATTGCAATTGGAGATGTCAAACACGTTCTTTCTCTAAATTTCTTAATTATCTTAAAACAAGCTTTCTTCTCCATTTTAGGTTCTAGCTGATACATTTTGGTATAATGGTAAACATATACACGCTTTTTATATACACGTACGTATCGTTTTCGAAAGAGATTAAAAAAAAACCTTTGTTGTTATACTTTTACTCTGCAGATTTTTACTACATGTTAAAGGGATTGCAAATAACCTTGGAAAGTCCCTGGTAAACCTTTGCTAATGCTAGATAAAAAAAGAAGTAATGTGTAATGTGTAAATGTGTAGTGGAAACCCTTTTTTCACTTGGAGGTGGCCGTATAAGTGAAGAGGCTTGTGTGAGACGTGGGTGGGATGGATGTTAGGGTGCCTGGATAGTGGGCTGTGGGTAGTGAAGAAGAGGGTAAACAGGGTTCGGCTGGGTGATGGAGGTGGCCTTGAAAGTGTAGGGGGTTGTGTGACACATGGGTGAGATGGATGTTAGGGTGCGTGGAGAGTGAAAAGTGGGTTGTAAGGAAAGGGTAGGCTGAATGATGGAGGTGGAGGTGAAAGTGTAGAGGGTTGTGTGACTCTTGGGGGGGATGTTAGGGTGGGTGGTAAAGAAGAGCATAAACTGGGTTTGGCTGGGTGATGGAGGAGACCGTAAAAGTGTAAGGAGAAAAAAAAGCATGTTTAGAGAGCTTTGCCAGATTCCTAGGTTCCTTTATCACTTTGCTTATGTCAGCTAATTCCTTATGTGGACCACAAACAACTTTCTCATGCTGTTCTTGCCTGCTTTTGTTGATCTGCTGCAAGATGCCACTGTCACTCTTTTCGGTATCTGCTACAGGAAATAAAATATGCTCAGTATAAAGAAGGCATTATGATGTAAATAACATACCAATATAATAAGCACAGTATAGAATGATATGGTAATTTTATCACATATTTTTTTTGTGAAAGCACATTTCAAGTTACAGTCTTTAGGCTGCATACCAGGCAAATAATGTTTTCTCTTTTTGATATGATTATGTGATAGTACTTTCAACTATAAAAAACCCCAGCTTGCTTGGGGTGGGGTGGTATTGTGAATGAGAAGTGGGGGGGGGGGGTCCTTCCTTACACCTACTAATTACCCCACTCTTTGCGTTCAAGCTCTCCCTTTATCACTAATTACCACCTCAACTTCCCAACTGGGTCATCCCAATCAATTTCTTATGCCTCTAGCCATTCATTCTACTGGGCTCCTTTTTCCACCACTTTAACTGCTCCCTCTTACTACCAATGACCTTAGTCCTTGCTATCAAGGTCTCCCTTCCTCACTAATTACTACCCTAACTTCCACTGACCTGGGTTGCCTGACAACAACCCATCCTAAGGGTCACCACAACCTATTTCTTATACCTCTAGCCCACTGGGCTCCTTTTTCCAAAAAACGTGGCCACAAACAAAGCATGAAACAAAACCACCTCAAAACCATCCACACAATGTATACCCACCTGCTGCAGCAACTCCACTAAAAACTCAAATGATACCGGTCCCCTGGTGTCCCTGCGCACACTCCCCTTCCGGTATCCATGTAAGGCTTGCAAAAAAAACAAAACCCTTCGTACCATCCTACCAACCCATCAATTTAAAAAAAAAAGGGCCATTGCCGCCAGGTTCCTGGCCATGGCTGTACCGGACACCCCTTTTTGAAAATTATGCACCACAAATACCAACACCACAGAAACATGTGGTAAATAAGCAGTAGTTGATGCCATTTCCAATTTTATTGGAGACCACTCCTCTGATACTACCTCATTACTTATGCAATAGGAGGTCATGAAGGCTTTAATTAGGGGTATACTTATACAACATGGCTCAGGACTTAAGAAAATCAAAGCACAGGATATTAAATCTGTATCCGATAAGATCAATACCCTAGAACGTTTGCATAGACAAAACCATGTCCACAGACACATTTCTAGAATTGACTGCCGCCCACACCCGAGAATTATACCACCTGGCACACCAACACTCGCACCCGAGAATTATACCACCTGGCACACCAATGCTTTCGGGACCGCTTTCGCAAATTGATATACCAATACGGGAACAAATGCGGAAAACTTTTGGCAAGAGGGCTTCACCCTCGAGCCCTTACAACATTTATAACTTCCATAAGGACCTGACGTCCATCCCACAAAATATCCTCCAAAAATTTCAAAAGTATTACTCTGAGTTAAACTAGCTCCACCAGAACATGGGAGTCCCGACTTCCCTTCAGCAATATATTGCTGATACAGCCCTACCTATCTTGGACCCGGAGGTAATATCCTTCTTTCCTTTTTACAGAGGAGGAGGTCTCCTACGCAATTAGGTCCACACCAGCGGGTGAAAGCCCCGGTCCTGATGGATTTACCCCAAAGTTTTACAAGCTCCAAACCAGTAACCTTGTTTCTTTCTTGACAACGGATTACAACTCTAAATCAGATGATACATTTTTCCCGTCACAAAGCTTGGTGGCACATATTACTGTACTTCTGAAACCTGGTAAGGACCATACGGTTAGTTCGAACTATAGGCCCATTTCTTTGATTGATGTGGATGTAAAATTGTTCTCTAAACTCATAGCCAACAGACTCTCTTGCCACATGCCTTATTTAATACATAAGGAACACGTAGGTTTTATCCCCAGAAAGGAAGCCAGAGATAATACTCTTAAAACCATTCTCTTAACTCAACACGCTCAATCCTCATGCGTTCCCATGTGTTTATTGTGGGTAGATGCAGAGAAGGCCTTCGACAGGATAAGTTGGCCCTTTATGTGCACAGTGAAATGACAGATAGGGTTAGGACCTGGTATGGTTTTGAGAATAATGGCTTTGTACTTTTCCCCATGGGCAAAAATGAGAATTACCGGGCCTTTATCTGATCCTTTTAGGATATATAATGGTACCAGGCAGGGTTGCCCCCTGTTCTCATTTATAATACTCTTTGGTCATGGAACATCTAACGGTGTTAAATTTTCCCTAAGTAAGGTACACCTGGGTTCGAGTTTTGTCATTTTGATTTCCTCATCGGATGGGGAGGGTCTGTGAGTTCTCATAATGCATTGTCTAACAATTGTCTAACCAGGCTGTAACATCCTTTCTTTCTGTAATCCGTTTTTTTGGTATTACACGGTCAGAATTGTATTTGAACTCCTGTTTTGAATTGTGTTACTATGTCTATTTCTCAACTCCTTTGAGCAGACTGTATCACCGAAGTGTACCACCTTGTTCATATGTTGTTATGAATATGGTTGATATGTTTTCTTTTTGTATCTGTATTTTTTTATAAACCAATAAACATGTATTTGACAAAAAAATATAAGGAGAAACAAACGCACGTTAGAGAGCTCAGCCAGATACCTTTTTTTCTTCATCACCACATGATCCTTAAAGCTGGAAGGGATCTCCAAGAATTTATGTCAGATATCCGATAGAAAGATTGACTTGTTGTTTCAGCAGTGTGAAGAAAAGAGAGACAACAAGGCCCTAAGAATGGTAGAGAATATGTCCTTTGCCTTCACAACAAAAACAGATGTATAATGAAGAATCTGATTTTAGCATACTAAAAGCAACATTTTTTGGTTTAGTTCATAATTTTTTTTAACATTCTTTATTTATTTATTTTGCAAAAACAAAGGAAATGATAAACAACATATACACAACCAAAGAACAAATGGGGGAAATACAAAACAAAAACATTAAAATACTTTAAATCCAGGGTTACACATAAGGCACATATTATTAGCGTAGTACAAGGAAAATACAAAAAAAAAGCTTTACCACAGGAATATCAATAGATAAACTGAACACATAAAATAAGGTAAGGGTGTTACAGTCATTATTTGTAAACAATCACACAGTGCAAAGTTTGAGTACAGAGAGGGAAGTATAACACCTAGCCTTGGTTGACTGGAAGACATACAGTCAGCATAATCTTGCGACAACAAGAATTCTTTCCAATAAAACCAGGTACGTTCAAATTTTTTGGAGCTATCATGAGACTGGCCGTGAGATCTCCCAAAGGCAAAATGTCATTGACAATTGAAAACCATTGTGCTACTTAGGGGCAGGAACTGGATCTCTAGTTTGTTGGGATACAAAGTTTAGCAGCATTCAGCAGGTGTCTAAATCACTGAGGCCTTGTGAAATTTAAGAGAGAGGGAGCTAAGTTGAAACAGGAAAAATGAGTAGTCAGTAAATTTCTGTACAATTTCCTTGACCTTGTTCCAAAATGGCGTTAGGATGGAGCATGAACAAAAATGTGGAGTAAAGTACCCTCTTCTGCCTCACATCGCCAGCAGCATTCTGAAACTGATAGGTAAAATCTGTGTAGTTGAACTGGAGTTCGGTTGGAACCGTCTGGAACCATGGAACCATGGAACCGTCTGCTGACCGAGGTATGATAGGTTAGCCAAATCACATTCCTTTGTTGCTCAGAATTAAATGTAATATCTAAATCTCTCTCTGACAAGAGGGTTATCATCAGGTGGGAAATTAAGCAAGGCGTATAAAGCTGAGAAAATCTCTGTTCCTGCCCCCGAGTACAGAGCTTCAAAAGAAGTTAATGGTCTGGCAAATCCATCACTTTGTGATAGAGAATGTAACAAATGAACCAACTGTCTTGCTCTCCAAAAACCTATAGGTTTCGAAATCGCCCAGATTTGTCAGATCTGAGAGCCTCAACCAGGAATCTTGGTTAATAAAGTTCACTGCTTTGTAGAAGCCCAATTCAAGCCCAAGAATAGAAGCCCAAGGTGAACAAAAAAAGGATCATTCATACCTGGTCCGAATGCTGGATTATCCAGAACCGGATAGAGCGAAGAAGGGGATGGTGTCATATGAGGTAGGGGAAAAATTTTTGAGCATACCTTCAGGGTGGCCCCTATGGGATGTAGTTTAAGTTTCCCAGTTAGATCGCTCGCCAACCAGGGACAAACTTTCCCTTCCTGTTCCAATCTTACCTATTGCTTAGAGGAACCATATCTTGCCCAGTCTACCACCCTCACCAGATGAGCGGCCATGTAATATTTGTACAGATTAGTGTTAGCACTGCAGGCCGTGCCGGCGCCGCTGCTCCTAATTGGAGGCACGGGCGCCGGGTCCTATCTTTCAGGTAGAGTAACCCCACTACCTGTGTTCCATGCCTGAGTTTCCTTCCTGCTGGAGACTTGCTCTGGTGTTTGAGCTGGCGTGGGTGTGTCTCTCTTAATCTATGAGGTAACACATACATGCCCTCTGTTTTCTACAGCCTTTGGCTGGATCTCTGCAGGTATTTAAAGGCACCTCCTACTACAGGAAGTTGCCTGAGCAATCTCAAGATTTTACTCTGTGTAACTCCTAGTGCAAAGGTGTATACTCTGTTTGCCTTACTGTGTACCGGACCTTGCTTACGTTTTTGGACTTAGCCTGTTTGCTGCCTGACCCTGACCTCGGCTTACGTTTTTGGACTTAGCCTGTTTGCTGCCTGACCCTGACCTCGGATTACGTTTTTGGACCTTTGCCTGATTGCCGCCTGACCCTGACCTTGGATCCTTGTTTCTGGACTGCTTGGCCACGCAAGCCCCTTGGTGCTTGCACCGGGTATCCTGACTCCTGTGGTCAGCTTCCACTGGCCTGGGGATTGCTCTGGAGTGGCACCTGGCAGCTACCCCGCAGCCCAAGCCTATCCTCACCATCAGAGGCTCTAGTGAAGACCTAATAGCGGCTTAGTTACGCCCCTCTAGAGCATACCCAGTCAGTGGCACAGTGGGTCCACACCCGCTTGCATAACAATTAGGCACACCTAAACCCCAGCTGCCTTGGGTTTAAATACCAGGGAACCATTGTCTAGGCTTTTGATGACCCCAAACCAACTGGAAGTTGGCCACATTTAGTTTGTCAAAAAAGTATTTAGGTAACCAGATCGGCAGGGTCTGAAAAAGGGAAATTTGGGCAGTACATTCATTTTGAGCACGTGTATTCTGCCAAACCAAGAAATAGTCAGTGGCTTCCATTTCAAGAAATCGGATTTTATCCAGAGAAAAAGCGGTGAGAAAATCAGATTAAACATCTCTGGCTAGTAAAATTCCCAAATACCTAAGGCCTCACGCGGTCCATTTAAATGAATAGTTCCTCCTAATTTGATCTTCCTGCCCTTGGGTTAATGTAATGTTTGGTGCCTCTGATTTTGCATAATTAATTTTAAATTTTGAAAGGGTGCCATAGAATGCTAATTCCTTCATGAGGTTTGGGAGTGAAATACCCGGATTGGAGAGTATAAAAAGCAGGTCATCTGCAAATCTGCGATTTTGTGCATTTTCCTCAGTTGGAGCCCAGTAATATTCGAGTTGGCTCTTATAGCCCTTAACAATGATTCCTGGGTTAGGATAAATATAAGCGGAGAGAGGGGGCATCCCTGGCACATACTATTAGATATGGATAAATATTCTGGGAGGTAGCCATTAACTCTAACAGCCGCTGAAGGGTAGGAATAAAGGGACTGTCCTGTTCTCGCAACATGTACCCCCAGGGTCTAAATGCATCTCAACAGGCAGATAACACCAGTCTACTAGTCAAATTGAGACTTGTGTGAAAATCTGTAGCTTTATTAAACAGACGTAGAAATGGGTAAACTAAAGAAAGAAATGAACAAACATACTGTAAGAACATTATCTGAGTTGATGCAGCACGGTGGCTCAGGGGTTAGCACTCCAGCCTTTGCAGCGCTAGGTCCCAGGTTCGATCCCAGCCAGGACATTATCTGCATGGAGTTTGCAGGTTCTCCCCGTGTCTGCGTGGGTTTCCTCCGGGTACTCCGGTTTCCTCCCACATCCCAAAAACATGCAGTTAGGTTAATTTGCTTCTCCCTAACAATTGACCTTAGACTACATTAATGACATATGACTATGGTAGGGACATTAGATTGTGAGCTCCTTTGAGGGACAGTTAGTGACACGACTATGGACTTTGTACAGCGCTGCGTAATATGATGGCGCTATATAAATACTGTATAATAATAATAATAATAATAATAATGATCATACAATGTACATTGCATAAGGAGCCCCTAGCAATACCTGAGCACATATAACTAACACATACTTTCTACCATCTGCTGCAACACGGTAAACAGTTTTAAATAAAGATTGGTTATTCTCTTACTGGCAATGCCTTCATAAGAGAGTACACACTAGGAAGCTGCTTCTTCCATGCTTCTTCTAGCCTAGAGAATAAGTCCCTGCTCAAAGCAGGAATTTACATCACAGAATTACAATAGATTAGTAATAGTAAATAGACACTAGATGGCGCTGTGGACCTAAATATGAGCATTCCTACCTAATTATTAATAACTTATAACTGTAACCAATGCAATACAATAACTTACGTCCAGAGGACAGTACAGGGACCTAATCCAAGCCAGCATTCCAGGCCCTAACCCGATATGCAATAAGGTCTGATCAATGAATGTCCAGTCCAACCTATCAAATGCCTTCTCTGCATCTGGAAGGCAGGGGAGGAGTGAGAGGAGACTAGATGAATCAAATTAAGTGCTTTTAGTGGTGTTATCCCAAGCTTCTCTCAGTGGGACAAAGCCTACTTGATCATTATGAATTAGTTTCCTGATGACTTTCTGTAACTGCATTGCTAGGATTTTAGTGAGTGGTAAGTCTTGGTATAGAAATGGGTCTATAACTGGAGCAGTTAGCTGGGTCTTTACCCTCCCTAGGAATAATTATGTGGGCCCTCAAGGAGTCCGGTAGCAAAGCCACTCCTCCTGAAATGGCATTAAAAGTATTACCCATGTGGGGCACCACAACCTCCTTGAATTGTTTGTTGTAGGCCAGAGAAAAACCATCTGATTCTGGAGTTTTGCCAGATGGCATACTTGCATTGATTTCAAAATCTCCTCACTGCTAATTGTAGATTCCAAAACCTCAGCGTCGCTAGAGGAGAGTGTGGGCATCTTGACTTTAGCCAAGTAGTCTTTAACTGCCAATGCTACAGAGGGGAACTTGGAGACAGAAGCCAAAGTATCAATATTATAAAGTGACATGTAGTATTTTTTAAACTCTTCCGCAATGTCTCGAACCATTTACTTCTTGACACTATGAAAGGGACAAAGGTACGTTCTTTTTTCTCCTTTTTTGCTCCCTAAGGGCTCTAGCTAAAGTGTGACTACACTTATTCCCATACTCATATTATGATCTCCTGTATTTTGCTAAAGTGGCTTTGGCTTTATTGAGGCATAACATTAATACTATATAACTATGTACGTAAAGATGCAAGCCTGTGAGTTAGTTCTGCTGTAGAGTTTTTTTTTTTTTTAATTTCTTGTTGTCTCGCCCTTTTAAGTCTTGCCCCATACATAATCAGATGGCCCCTGATAACGGCCCTATGGGCCTCCCAGACAACTATAGGGGTACTATCCTGTGCAGTATTCATGGCAAAATCATTCTGCAGTTCTTTTTCAGTTTCTTTTATCACCACTAAGTCCTTAAAGAGATTTGCGTTTTACTTCCATTTCCAAAATTTCGGCCAGACTTTGGTGAGTTGGATATGCAGGATCACTGGGGAGTGATCAGAAAGGAACATTTCCCCTATCCTACAACTCATAATCCAGAAATGATCTATTCTAGAGTAAGTCATATGGGGGTGAGAAAAAAACGTATAATCCCTTTCTTGGGGGTTAACAATTTTCCAAGTGTCAAGTAATTGGTGATGGAGTAGGCATTTTTTAGGTGTCATACCTCTTCTGGGAATGCCAGTATCCCTGGAGGAGTCCAATCCTGGTTCTGGAGTAAAATTAAAATCCCCTCCTAACACTAAAATCCCCTCCCTAAATTCCTGAAGATGCTCCAGAGTGGACCGTAAAAAGGTTCCCTGATTAGTTGAGGGCGTATATACTGTTGCCCGGGTCACCATCTGTTCACCTTTCACACAAAGATATTGCCCCTCACCATCTTTGTAGAAAGCAGTTAGCTGCCACTGACAGGAGGAGGAAAGCAAAATAGAAACTCACCTTTTTGACATCTGCTGCACAAGAATGATACCCAACAAGGTAGCGCCGGTTTCTCAGGAAGGACATATTTCCCTCCTTAAAGTGTGTTTCCTGCAAGAAGGCTATCTGGACTTTTAGACTGTATAACCTCGCTAATACAGCATTACGCTTTTCTGGGATATTTAACCCTTGTACATTAAATGACAGATCCTTGGTAGCCTCCATTTTTGGAGTCGAAAGGCTTGGCAAATGAAAAAATCAACAAATCAACAAAGTATACCAAGGAAAACTGGGGAGGGTTAAGCGGGAAACCATGAGAGGGACGGGGTGGGTACTGGGACAAGGATGGGAAGCGAATCTATAAATTTGGTCAGACACAATAATTGCGCTGGTAAGCCTAATTGGGGTAATGTGGGCAACCAATGGCGGTGCTCCTGCCTAAGCTACATTTACACATCTTGTAACTATCATCAGAAGGATAAAAAAAATGGCAATGCTTAGAATTACATCCCAGGAGGGGAAGCAGGCCACAAGCCTTCCCCCGGGGCTAAAACACAATAAATAAGCATATATTAAATTCAGTATGGGCTTAAACAACAAATACACCTTGAGCAAATCAGGCATATTACAATAATACCAATAACAATACAAATCTCACGCCTCTGGACCCAGTCATGAGAGTCAGTCAATTGACATGGATGACAGCACAAAGGCACAAGAAAGGCAAAAAAGAAAGAAGGCTCATTATGCGATCTCACCCATCAAGAGACAGTCAGCGTCGACCAGACCTAATCAGAGTGGTCCTTTGCGGGCGTAGGCTTTTTTTAGTGGAAAGTTGCCAAATATTCACCAGTGGGTTGGGTACTGTGGGAACTAGCGCTGGCCAGTCAGGAATGTCTATCTCCGTAAGCTTGAAGGCATCCAATGGCCCTATGGATTTGATTTATTTCCAAAGGGGAGTCCTTTGGTTTATCCAGAACAGCATTAAAAATGTCTGAAGCTGCCCCATAGAGATTTTTGGTTTCAACTGTCTTTGGAAGGCCCCTATTATATGCACATTGTTTCCCCTGCTTCTGTTCTCTAAATCATCTTGATGCACAGGATGCAGAATTGATCCTGCAAAATGGAGGCATGTTTAGTTACATGCATTCTTAGATCATCAGTGGCCTTCTCTGCCTCTTTAATGCGGTGGGTCATATCACTTTTAGGGGTTCCAATTTCCTAGCTGAAAGTGTCCACCAAGCTTTTCTTAAAATTTTCAAAATAATCAATGATAGGAATGTTAGTTAAATACTGATCTCTGTCCCAAGCTGAGGGGTGATGTGTATGAGCAGGATTTTGGAAAACTTGAGATGGTTTATCAAAGTTAACAGATGAGGATATGGAGTGCTCTGGGCTCACCTCATGGTCTGCGTTGCTGATCTCAGTAGGGGGTTTCCCAGGGATGCCTTCCTTGTAGATAGCGTGGGTTGTAAGTGGGGGGGGGGGGGTAAAGGAGCCTCTATCTTCTCCCCATGAAAGCAGGGTGCAGCCAGCTGTTCCATCTCTCCATGTTCCACATCTGCAGCCTCAGGGGAGAGAGAGCGTGCATGTGGAGGCATAGGCGCCATCTTGCCATTCTTCTTAAAGTCCTCTGGGGCTGTAGCCGGGTGTAGGAGCAGAATCCAGTGGATGCTTTCTGCCCATTGGTGCTCTGTAAAGCGGAGAAAGGTGTCAGATAAGCCGAAAAATAGACAGCTGAAGCGGGAGCAGAGAGACCGTGCGTCTTACTCTCTCATCGGCTAAACCACGCCCCCACTTCACTTAAATTTAATAAGGAAATATTCTTTTGTAGTTCACAGAAGGCATCTTGAAATCTGATATAATTATTTGATTTATCAGTGTAGTGTAAAGTAAAATACAATGACATTATAATTCTGGGAAAAAGAATTCTGTTTTTTCTGCAACTTCAGAAAAACTTACCTATAAATGTAATTGCAAAATAAAAACTGTCCAGCATGAAGTGTGTCTCAAGGATAACAATAATGCCAAACACAATCTCCTATGACAAAGAGTTGACCATAGTATCCTTGACATAAGTAATCACATAAGTTGCTGAATTTTTCTTTGTTGGAGTCCTGCTAAAATCTGTGTCAGGAGCCTTCCTAAGAATCTAGGCACAGGAGTCCCAAATACACATGTGGGATGTGTGGGACATATACCCAGGATACAATTTGCTTCATCCAATATAAATTAAGCATATATATATATATATATATATACTAGAGATGGCTTGGCCCTAGCACACACTGGGTTGCCTTGTTGCTGGTTTTCTTTCTTTTCACGCTGATTTTTTTTACCTTTTAGTTTTTAAAAGGATTTTGGGGTCATGGAGTTGAGGAATCCCCTTTCAGGAAAAAGTGACTAAGATGCATCTTTAAAAACACAATGAGGGTGATTCACCAAGCAAAATCAGAAGCTCGTTCGCGCATTTGTATTTGTGATCCAAAAACGGATGACTTTGATCAATTTATCAACTAAAATTCAGGCGCTGGCGTATTCTCGCGGAAGTTAGTAACCAAAATGATCTCACTGCTGGAGCCGCACATCCCCGGCAGTTGACACTGGCGAGCTTGCATTAAAAGTCACTGATCCCTAAAAAAAATGTTTGTGCTGTTCAAATGATTAAAACATCTATATGCGCTAGGAAAAAAGCATATTTTAAAATGACCTATTTCTTTTCTGTTAGGCAAGAGTTAACTGAGTTCAGCTCCTCTACATAGGCACCATCTAAACGCTTACGATGCCTGATCGGAGGAGCTGCCTGGGGGTAAATATTGCGACTTTCCACAGGCTAAACCTTAGCTTTGCCATCGGACTAGATTTTCCCACAAAAGTCACAAGCACACACACGTTCTTGTTTGCTTCAATAGATATATATGTATATGTGTGTCTATATATATATATATATATATATAATTGTAATTACTATAGTTTTTTATAATAATAATAAAAAAAAACAATATATATATATAATTGTAATTACTATAGTTATTATAATAATATTAAAAAATAATAATAATAATATATATTGTTTTGTGTGTAATCCTAATTATTCTATGTTGCTGCATTTGATACTTTTCTTACCCTTTAGCACAATAGCTTCTTTTTTTTAACTTTGAATGTTTTAATGTCCATTTTGCAGTTTTGAAGTCAATGTTAATGCTATGTTATTGTGTTTGTGGCCATATTGTTTGATTGCAAAATTCTGCCTTTATTACCACTTTTCAACGTTTGTCCTGCATAATCCACCTTTATGTGCTTCCACTACCAAGCTGAGGTGAGTAAGTCAATATATATACCCTAAAGGGATGGAAAAGCAAGAAAATGTTTGGCACAAAGTGGATTTGGTCTTGGAAGTTTGATATACTAGTATTTTTTTTGTATACTAGTAGTATATTTGTTTTGTGTAAACACCTAAATAATGCATACACTCCAGTATTTATGAGCATTAAGTTAAGCAACAACAAAGGATCTGTTCATTTCTAAGAGTGCGAGACCCTGCTTGTAAACTTGGCAATCAATGTGGTTTGATGTTGTGCTTGGCAAACTGGACCTCCTTCCATTACCATCAGGTGTTTTAGAATGAGTATCCAACTCAGCTGGACAACTAATTGACAACCAGTTTGGACAGCAAGTAGAAGCGTGCTTGTATACAATAGGGCTAAGAGCAGGCAGCACAGCACAATGACAACAAACCTATAACACTACCACTAATGATCAGAGGAGTTGTGTGGGGGCAAATCAACATGAGTGAAAAAAATGTCAGACTATTAAAAAAAAGAAATAAAAACCATGACAATTTATTCAGAAAAGGACTATGTACATAATACATTCAAATACCAATATGTGACAATGGGACAACAAGGCTAAGAGGGGGGTCAAGTAGGAGTTTGGTGTGGAATCCATGCAGACATTTGTACTCAATACTTGTGGAAAAAATGACAAAACATTGCTGAATAATTGCTAAACAACAGAAACTTGCATTACAAACCAGGCACAAAAACATTGCAGCAAAAGATGAAACTAACAATAATGAGGATTACAAAAAATCACATCAATGCATACCATCCAAGCAAACTTACTTAATTACCCCCCCCCCCCCCCCCCCACACACACAAACAAACCAGTCAAGTTAAAATAGTACTAATGAAAATGCACAGTACATTTAAATGTATTTTGACATACACACACAAGTGAAATCACTAATGTATTATAACATGTTTGCCTATATTCCTTTACTAAAATATTTGATTTCTCTAAAGTCTAGAATAAAATTTTATTCAGGTCACAAATGTTTGTTCACATTTTTTTACACTCATACTATTGTGTGATGACATATTTAAAAGTGCCAAAAGTGTATATCCAGCTTGATAGAAATTAGTTTGCAGTGTTGCAACCAAAAAAAAAAAAGTAACAAGTGCAACAAATGTAACTATAAATGAAGCTTTATGATTGAAAAATGAAGTTTGTGATTGAGTAGAATGTAACATAAAAAGTAGCACTTACACAAAAAAAACTGACCTGTAAAATGGACCAGAGATGCGCACAGAACAGGGCGCAGGTGTGCGCTAATCAATTGCTATCACCTCACCATTGAGGTTAACATCTACTCCTGAATCGCGCAGCTAAAAATTAATCGCCTCAATTGGCGTATTCGAGATCTTTGCTCATCTTTGCAGGAAACCAGCAGGCGAGTTCACTCAGGCCCGACTCGCGGTAATAGAGCTTGCTGACCGGCGCGTAAGTACGCGCGTCGAGTGTACGCACATTTCATTGATGAATCAGGGTGTTTATTTTAGCTGAAGAAGAAACGTTCAGATCGGGTAAGTATATACTTCTTACCTTTTGGATAATATGTAACTGTTACAGTGCAGTGGATTCAGGTTGAGATCTCTGTGGAAAGTAAAGATCAGAGTTTAGACTTCCTGATTCTCCTTTTAACAGAGATCACGTGAGAAACATCATAGGCTTCTGGTAATGTGACCACCGTGTAAGACAGTATTTTCAACATAAAAAAGAATTATGGCCCTTTCATATTTATTCATCCCAGCAGGTCTGTTAACATTGTTTTATGCTATTGTTTGAGTATTGGTCAGCTTCAAAGATTTTCCCTTCCTTAACTGTCTGTGGTCCTCTGTAAAGTTAGTCTTTATACAACCTACTGTACATTAAATCAGTGTTCGTATTTCCTTGTCCTCTCCTTAGTTTTACTTTGAATGGTTCCTTTGCCGTGCTACATCCTGTTTGTTTGCTCTGGTTTCCTGCCTTGTGTTGGTCTGTCTCTTGTCTTTTTTTAAATGCATATATTTCAAGACACAGGCCCACGATCACAATCCCCCATGTGGTTGACATATGTGGCCCCAAATTACACCCTGCGGTTGCCACATGCTGTCCCACGATCACACCCTGCAGGCCCACGATTACAACATCTGCTGTGGCCGCCACATGTGGCCCCACGATCAAACCCTATGGCTACCACATGCAGGCCCACGATCACACCCTGCGGCCACTACATGCAGACACCACATATGGACTCACCATCACAATCAGCGGACCCATGATCACAACCTCCCTGAGGAGGCCACATGCAAGAGTTTTATAGGGCATTTTTCCTGTGCTAAAAGCCTCTTCTTTACCACCCACTGCTCACTTCCCAGGCACCCTAACATCCATCCCACCCACATGTCACAGAAGCTCCTACACGCCCACCTTCATCACCCAGCCGAACCCTTTTTTTCTCTTCTTTACCACCCATATCTCACTCCCCAAGCGGTTAAAGTGGAAGAAAGGGGAGCACAGTGGGATAAATTGGATAGAGGTGTAAGAGGTAGGTTGGGAAGATGTTAGGATGGGTTGGTGTCTGCCACCTTGGGTGGGTGGAGGTTAGGGTGATAAATAGCATTTGTAGGAAAAGTCAGGGTGTCTCAAGGGGACTATAGTGAAGCTGTGTTGTCAAGTCGGGTAAAGCGAGAATATGACTGAGTGGCAAAAACTCTATCTTTTTTGCCCTCCCCTTTGTCAAGTTTCACAGTTTGAAAAGATTGTGCACCCCATACACATACACACCTCACTGTGTACATAATGCATTATCTCTAACTTTCCTTATTTTAGGGCTCACACAACTCTCTTCACTGCCACTGTCACATCACCCAGCTTAACCTCTTCTTTAAAACCCACTGCTCACTCTCCGCACAGCCTAACATTTACCTCACCCACGTGTCACACAAGCCCCTACACTTTCAAGGTCACCACCATCACCCAGCCAAACCAAGTTGACCATTTTCTTCATCACTCACCGCTCATTCACCAGGCACCCTAACATCCATCCCACGTGTCACACAAGCCCCTACACTTTCAAGGTCACCACCATCACCCAGCCAAACCAAGTTGACCATTTTCTTCATCACTCACCGCTCATTCACCAGGCACCCTAACATCCATCCCACGTGTCACACAAGCCCCTACACCTTCAAGGCCACTAACATCACAAAGCCAAACCCAGTTTACCCTCTTCCCTACCACCCACTGCTCACTGCCCTGGCACCCTAACATTCCACAGGGATGTCATTTGTAGAATTAATTTTTATCGCACCAAGGAAGACATTGTGAGGAAAGCCCCCTGGCTTTGAAAAGCTGTATCCATTGAGTATGCTGGAGCACGCATTCAACTCTTACCGGACCTTTCCAAATTCACTTTGGATTTGCGCAGAGCCCTTAAGCCTCTCCTACAGCTCTTGAAAGAAAGAAATATCCCGTATAGATGGGGCTAATAATGGTGCCACGCCACCCTGCTGTTTGACGCATTCTTATCTACTTAGTAGTTCTTTCTTAGTTTTTTCTTTATCCCTAGAACATTACCTTTCCCTCAGTTAGCAGCTTTTTCTTATACCTTAATTTTTTAGTTTCTAGCTATTATTTTCTAACATAATAAAATGGCTATTTCTAAGCTAACCAAAAATATTCAAATGCACTCAAGAACTGGGATAAGTATGTGGTGTGGTACATATAAATAAATAAATATATATATATATATATATATATATATATATATATATATATAAGAGTTTAGATGTTTACTCTTTGGATAACTTTGGGGGCCATCAATGGCAATTCAGGCCCCTAAACTGCAGGAAATCGCCTTTCGCAACCGGAAGCGATATCATTCACTGAATGTACAAATAGTCTGTGATGCCAACAGGAAAATCATGAGTGCACGCACAGGTTTCCCAGGATCATGTCATGATGCCTATATCCTGTGTCAGACAGCCCTCTACCAGAAATTCATTTTTGGAGAAAAATGAGGGCTGGTTAATAGGTAATGTACAATGTCGCTACTGTAATACAACTAACAGTAGTCAAATCCTAAAGACACCAATTATGTTGCATTGTCAGAATGCCAAGCTATTACCTATATTGTATATATGTCATATTTTGTGCTAACATCTAATTTAGCAAATAATTGATAAATATTGTACAATACTGGGAGCATGGGGGAAGAACTAACTTTCAGATATTCCCAGAAGCCCTAGTATAATTATTATTTTCACAGTACTTCAGTGTGGTAGTCAGTAGTAACAATCTCTCCTAACAACCAAAAAGCAATAAAGTGACCGAAGAGCACAACCCTTAGCAACCTTTGTAAAAAACTCTATTGTTACAGTGCATTCACAAAACACTTACTATACCAAGAACTAACATGTATTATGTTTGTCTTTTTACAGCTGACAAAGGATACGGGCAGCTTCCATGGCTTATGACAGCTGTGTGTCACCCCCAGCCTGAAGCAGAGCATAATTACAACAAGGCTCTGCAAAAAAGCCGGGGGGTTGTGGAGCACACCATTAGGCTGCTAAAAGCACGGTTTCTGTGCTTGGCGCAGCCCGGTGGTGAGCTCCTGTACGCACCATGGAAAGCTGCCATAACCTGTGCTTGCAGCATAGTGATACCTGGGACATTCTAGAGGAACTCGAGCCAGAGGTGCATCAACATCCTGCCTCCAGCTCCCAAAGCACAGCGGAGGGCCATCGAGTCAGGGATGAACTTTTTGCTAATGTCTTTGTGCGTGAGTATTTACATATGTTTACAATGCATGCATTACATATTTCAGCACATCATGTTTGGGTTACAAACCAACCTAGGAGTTGAAGTCATAGCAAGCACACTTTAATTGTTTGGGAAATGAAATAGCAGACATATTTGTGTAAGAGCTGGACTGTTATGTGACACTTTACAAACACACATTGGCAAACTAGGGCAGAGTGCAATTTTGTTTAGATGTGCGCAAGCATTGCTTATGCAGCCAGAAAAACATGAAAAATACAATCCAGCAGCATGTAGTTACCACTAAAGCATCATAAACCATGCTTCTTAACACATCCTAATAATGTAATCTTTTTCTTTACAGGGCGATAACTTCCCTCTGCTGTGCTGCCAAGCCTCTGGAATGTCACATCACAGACTACTGTACATTTGTGGATGATATTGCTTCCGGTTAAAGGAGAAATACACCTTTATGTTTCTCCACTCCCAAGCTGATGTGAGGAAGTGAATATAAAGTGGGCCAAGGCCTAAAATGGCATTGAAACCTTCATAAACACCCAGGAAACTGTAGACTGGCTCAGTGCACAAATTAAGGGCTACGTGGTTTGAAAGGACACCCTTCCTAAAATATATAGCGAGTCCAGGAGCCTCGTCATTCTTGGCACAGCCTGGGTTCTCTTGGTTTTTGCTGCAATTTTACCTTCCAGAAAGATGTACGGGTCATGGATGACCTGGCAGGACAGGCATAAACGCCTTTTGACATTCTGGTCATTGGTTTGAGGAGCAAAAAAAATGAGTTTGTTTGCACAAAGCAATAAAATATGATTGGCACTAAGTTAAATTGTACCCGGCATTTTTCTATACAAAATTACTAATACGATTAGTATTATGTAAACACATAAATAAAGCATACTATCTGGTATGTAAGAGTGCTTGACCCTGCTTGTGAGCTTGGCAATCAATGTGGTGCTTGGCAACCTGGAACTCCTTCCATCACCATCAGGTGTGTTAGAATGAGTATGCAACTCAGATAGACAACTAATTGACAACCAGTTTGGACAGCAAGTGGAAGTGTGTTTGTATACCATAGTGCTAAGATCAGGTAGCACAGCACAATGACAACAAACCTATAACACTACCACAAATAAACAGAGGAGTTGTGTGGCAGAAAATCAATATGAGTGCAAATGTCAGAGTAATAAATATATACATAATACATTCAAAAACCAATATGTGACTTTTAAAATTGGACAAAGGCAAACAGGGGGTTCAAGTAGTAGTTTAGAGTGGAAACCATGCAGACATTTGTACTGAATATTAGTTAAACAAATGACAAACCATTGCAGAAGATTTGCTAAACAACAGAAACTGTCATTACAAACTAAGCACAAAAACATTGCAGCACAAGATTAAACTAACAATAATGAGGATTACAAAGTCACATCATTACATAACATCCAAGCAAACTTACTTGATGACCCCCCCCCCCCCCCACACACACACACACAAACCAGTCCAGTTAAATAATAATAATGAAAATGCATATGTATTTATATGCATTTAAATGTATTTTGACATACATACACAAGTGAAATCACTAAATGTTTTTTGATACATCTTTGGCAATAATCCTTTTTTTCAATTATTTGATTTCTATTAAGCCAAACTACAATTACATTTTAATTAGATTACAAATGCTTTGTGACAATTTTGTACAATTCATACTATTGTGTGAAGTGTTAACTAGTACAGCTAGTTATACAGCTTGATCTAAATTAGTTTGCAGTGTTGTAAAGCAAACGAAAAGCATGAAAACAGTGCAACAAATGTAACAATAAATTAATAAATTTTGTTAATGAGTACAATGTAACGTAAAAAAGTAGCACTTACCCAAAAGAAGATGAAGCATCAAAGATTCTAATTGACCTGTAATGGACTGTAGATGCGCACAGAACAGGGAGCAGGTGTGCGCTAATAAATTGCTATGATCTCACCATTGACAGCTTAACAGATCCTCCTTAATCGCACAGCTGACCTCTATTGCTCATTTATCAAGGCAGGAATCCGGCTGGCAAATGAAGGTGTGTGTACTAGCACTCGGCCTCGTATATTGGCGCGTACATACGCGCGTCAAGCGTACACGCACTTTATTGATAAATCAGGGCCTAGGTTGTTCAGCTCTTGTTCAGAATTTGGTTTGTTTGTTTTTATTTTCACACCCAGCTAATGGATTTAGACATCTGCAGCAAGAACGAAGCTGAGTCTATCATGACCAAAGAGCTTTTTCCAATCACTGAACAATTCCACATAAAATATGACAAAGAACAAAAGTTTTCTCTGTATGTTTTCCAGCACAAACACTTTAAAATCTCTTGCTTGCTGTGTTACAAAAAGCCAATATGATTGCAACCTTTTTGTTAAATATACTTTTATGTGGGGTTGTGTGAGACAAAATATGGGTAATATAACAGTTTTGAAATAAAGTCTATTTGGGCTAAATAATGTTAAATTTAGTACAGATGGCACTATGCAAGGCTAAAGGTGTCTACTCATGTACATTGTCTCAGGTGAAATGTTGTTTAGAAGTCTGCCATTAATGACCTTTACCGTTACTATGGAAAGTTCCCTTTGTATTGAACAGGGCTGTACTGTCTGTACAGCCTTTCTGAATCCCTACTGTACTGGAAACGATCACCAATAATTGTCTCCAGTAACAGTTATTTAGTGCCTTTACCCTGGATTAACACTTCCAGGTATTTGTTATCCTTCCTCTCCCTTACTACACAGATCAGCCCTTGCCACGTCACAATGTCCCATTACTTTCCCAGACTGCACCAAGCATATTACAATGAAAAATATTGATGTTGGAAGTAACTATATTTTTGTATTTTATTGGTGCCCTATATTTGTACATATTTGTACATATAGTAAATGTATTCAGATTTGAAATTACTGGTACATCTGCTTATATGCACTTCTTTTTGGCTTAATGTTTTAGGATGCAATGATGACTGTGTAAAAGCCAATAGACTCCCATACAAATATATTATTTGAATATGCCAAAAAAAGCAGTTCATCTTTGGAATGGCTTGCAAATTGGCATCACGCAACAGGACCAACTCCTGTTTAATGTCACAATCCTTTCCTCCAGGGCTGGATATTATCTACTTGTACACAACTCAAACTTCAAGAAAAAAACTGTAACCTGAAAAAAAGATGGCTTCTAATTGGTTATTGGATTGCAATATGTTTATAACTTTCAGAGTTCACTGACTGCCCTGTGCTTTTTACATACAGAAAAAAAGACCAGTATTGATATTATTTTAAATTTTAGCTAATTAGATTTGATTATCGAAACCTGAGTCGTAAACATATATACGTTCTTACATACATGTACACATAGTTTTCTGTGGAGATTCAATCACAACCTTTATTTTTCCCCATTTACTGTCCAGATTTTTAAGACATGGTAAAGAGATTGCAAATAGCCTCAGAAAGCGTCTGGTAAACCATTGATAAACCCCTGTAAACACATTTTCTGGTTCTGGAACATAAATGCAAACTTATTTTAACAATTCTTAGTTAATGGAATAGAACATTGCGATTTAGAGATTTGACATCAGTTCAAAACACGTTCTTACTATAAATTTTGTCATTATCTAAAAACAAACTGTTTTCTCCAATTACAACTCCATATAAAGCATCTGGTAAACGGTTGCTCATTGCAGATGAAAACAAATGCACTAATGTGTAGAAACTTGAGGAAACCCCTTGTAAACAAATTTTGCTCTTTCTAGACAGTAAATGCAAACTTATATTGACAACTCTTAGTTAAAGGTACAGAACATTGCAATTGGAGATGTCAAGCACAGACAACATGTTCTTTCTCCTAATTTAGTCATTACCCCAAAACAAACTTTCTTCTCCATTTTCAATTTTAGCTAATAAGGTTTGATTATGGAAATCTGAATGGTAAACAAATAAACGTTCTTACATACACTTACACATAGTTTTCAGCAGAGATTCAATCACAACCTTTGTTTTTCCACAATTACTCTTCAGATTTTCACAACATGCAAAAGAAATTGAAAATAGCGTTAAAAAGCATCTGGTAAACTAATGCTAATATACACACCACCTTCCACACCTCCGGTGGGCAAAGAGTACCCTGCTCCTCTGCCAATGGTGCCGATTCTCGAAACCTTTCCCACTGAAAACGAGAAAGAGTGATAACATTCTCCCGCCCAGGCACATGCACGGTTAAAACTCAAACACAACAAAACCATATGTCGCAGCAAGCAAATCACAGGAGGAGAAGATGCAGAATTATTGGTAAATGCCTTCACCACCCCCATATTGTCACAGAGAAAATGCACCTGACGATGCTTCAGCAAAGAACCCCACAATGCCAAACCCACCACAATAGGGAACAATTCGAACAACACCAGATTTTTGCCAAACCCAAGCTCCTTCCACTCATCCGGCCAGGGCTCCACACTCCACTTCCCCCAAAAATACACAACATACCCACAAGCGCCTGACGCATCCGTCACCAGTTCCAGAGCTACATTGTCCACAACCTCCTCCATCCACAAGGACCTTCCATTGCACTGTGTCAAAAAACTAATCCAAAACTTCCAGGTCTTCCCGTAGCACTTTAGTCAATCTAGTGAAATGTCTTGGGGACTTCACCCCTGCTATCGCCGCATCTAACCTGCGACTAAAGATTCTCCTCATCGGCATCTCTTCTCATCTCATCATGCGACAAGCAAAGTTCAATTTAACCGGGAGAGACTAACTCCCACAAACAAGTTTTTTTCAGACTAACCACCTTCACCACTGCCAATCTCAAATCAGCCTCCTTGACTTCTGGCAATCTGCATTCCATCAACTGAGAATCCAACACAAAGGCCAAAAAACAGATCTGCGTAGTCGGCAGCCAAGTATTTTCCCCTGTGAGCTGCACTCAAAATTTTTCAGCAACCTCCTCCAAACCCCCCAACAAAGATGCACATGTTAAAGAACAAGCAGGACCAATGCAAAGAAAATCATCCAAATAATGTAAAATGGAACTAACTCCAGTCACCCACCTAACTACCCATTCCATGAACGTGCTAAACATCTCAAAAAGTGCCCATGAAACATTTACCCACATAAAAAGCACCATCCCATTCACAACCTAATAAATGAAAAGATTCCAGGTGGACCGGTAACAACCTGAAGGCAGCCTCAATATTGACCTTTGCCATTATACAACCCCGCCCCGCTTTCCACACCAAAGCAACAGCATTATCAAATAATGTGTATGCCACCCTACACAACTCAGAATCAATCGCATCATTAACCAATCTTCCACAGGGGAACGACAAATGATGTATCATCCGGAACTGCCCTGGTTCATTTTTAGGAACTAACCCCCAAGGGTGACACCATCAAACCTTGCAAGGGAGGCTTCACAAATGGGCCTGTCACACGCCCCAGAGCCACCTCCTTGTTCAATTTACGCAAAGCTGACAACAAATTCCTAGCCTTAGGGGGCACACTTCCCAACCTGCATGGAATGCTAAACCCCTCACTAAAACTTGCCTCCAAAACCCCAGCCGCCACCATATCAGGACACTTACCGAGGAAGACTCGCATGTTTTCCTCCCTCACCGACACCCTCCCTTTTTCCTGCAAGATCGTCGTAGCGACCCTTTCCCTTACTTGGGCACCGAGCAAACGGGTGCTGACTGCCACATCCCGAACATTAATGTTTAAATCAACATGTCGTTACGAAATTTGCAGACTCCCTCATTGTAAATCCAGCAGTGTCCCCTACGCTTAACTGCCAGGGTCCCACCGACTCCCTGTGTACTTCAATAATGGCATCTAGGTAACAAAAGAGAGCTGAACAATGTTCAGGCGCTTTTCACCAATCAGGCTGGCCATGATAGCCAAGACTTGTAACCCAATTCTGAAATGTGCGCGGAATTACCGGCCACAGCCCCTTCTCCCCCCCCCGCCTCTTACCCTTATTTACTTTTGTGTCTCTAGCCCCAAAGCACTCCACGGGTAGCAGAGAAAAAATTTTGCACATACTCACCCCTTCACATGCGCTTACACACTTCCTGTGGTAAATGCAATCCTAAGGGGCCTTCAAAACATACGTATACCCCATGCTTAGCACTATCTGCTATGCTTGCGTTGCTGTCCCCCAAAGCTCCATCTTTCCTCTATTACTCATCTGATGTACCCAGCTCTGCCACCCCATCTTCCGAATGTACAGATGGTGGGGATGACATGCCACTTCCTCCCAGAGACGACTGCTCCCCTGCCCCCAGCGCCAAGGGGGGCCTAGGCTCACCCATAGAGTCTGCACTCTCATCAACCCCCGGCCCCTCCTGGCCTCCTTACTATGCCCTCACATCACTGAACTTCAACAATAATTCCTGCAGTCCCTTCAATAAACTTCTGGCATCAACCCCTGATCCCCTCCCTGAATTCAACCCCCACCCTCTCCCCCACCCCCCCCCCCCCAGTATCCAATTCAGACATCAATAAAGTTTACAAGACCCCCAATGCACAATCCCCCCTCCCCCTTGTAAACACATGGCACAACTCACCAGGCTGCCGCTGAAGACCCTTCGCGCTGACGCCCATCTTCCTCTCTGTCTGATCCGGAGATCTCCCCCTCCGACCGCGGATCCTCTGCAGCACCACCATCTTCACCCGACCTCGGGCACCGCTCGTTGACATCACTTCCTAGTCGCCCGAGCCTCCGGCCTGGCACGCTAGATCCGGAGCCCGCCTCACCTGATCTGTCGCTTCCTCCCGAGATCCAGACCATGGCTCTACTCTGTTCCTGCTCCTCGATGGGTACACCGGCCGTTTTGGTCATCGGGCCTGTCCCAGACCTCTGGACTCCTGATCTCTTCTTGTTTCCTTATGAAATTGAAGTGAAGAGCTGATGGGGAGTTTATGGTCTAAACCAAAAAATGTTGTTGCCTTTACCATGTTGAAAACAGATTCTTTATTAGACATCTAAAAATGTTGCAAAGCGATATGATGCTATGAGCAGCAGGGGTACTATGATGCTGTGAGGGGTAACTGCTTTTGGTGTGAAGACAAAGGAGATATTTACTACCATCCTTAGAACCTTGCTGTCTCTCTTTTCTTCACACTGCTGAAATAACAAGTCAATCTTTCTATCTGACTCTGAGATAATATCTTCAAGATCTCTTCCAGCTTTAAGGATCAAGACCTCCATTTCCTAAAAGAAACAATATTAAAAATATATGCTGTTCTTGTCCGCTTGTGGTGATCTGCTGCAAGATGCCACTGTCACTCTTTTCAGGACCTGCAACAGGAAATAAAATTATACTCAATATAAAGAAGGCATTATAATGCAAATACCATAACAATGTAATAAGTACAGTATAGATAAAAGAATGGTTATTTTATCACATTTTCCTGGAAAGCCCATTTCAAGTTACGGTCTTTAGGCTGCATACCAAGCAAAGAATGTTTTCTCTTTTTTATATCATTATGTAATAGTATTTTCAACTATATAAAACCCCCAGTAGCTTGGGGTGAGGTGGTATTGTTAATGAGGATGGGGGGGTCCCTGGTCAGATTTTAACTTTCATTTTTTCATACAGTGAAAAAATTGAATATGACTGTCACCAGTTTCATATTACCCTGATCAGTATGAATATAAAATAAAAAACACTCCTATTTTATATTCATGTTGATAGAAGTAGGGTCGGCAATATGAAACCACCTAGAGGTGGGGATTTGTTGCTTTTGTTTTAATATGATCAGTAGTTAGTAACAGGAATGGTCCCAAAGTGAAGCATCACAGATCAATAAATTTACGGACTCTGGACTGCGCATGCGCAACTGTTCAATGCGGGTATGGCGGAAAGGGGAGCACAGTGGGATGAATGGGCAGAGGTGTAGGAGATAGGTTGGGGAGCTGTTAGGATGGGTTGGTGTCAGCCACCTTGGGTGGGTGGGTGGGTGGAAGATAGGGTGGTAATTAGCATGCATGGGAAAAGTCTGTGTGTCTCAAGAGGACGATAGTGGAACAGTGTTGTCAAAACAAGTCAGCTAAAGCGACAATATGACTGAGTTGACTGAATAGCAAAACTTACCATCTCCCAGTCTTTTTTTTTTTGCCCTCCCCTTTGTCAAATTTCACAGTTTGAAAAGGTTGTGTACCCCATACACACCCTACTGTTTCACTGTTTAAAAAATCTATTAGGCCCAAACTTCCTTTTTAAGGCTCACACAACCCCCTTCACGGTCACCTCCATCACCCAGCCAAACCCAGTTTGCCCTCTTCTTTACCAGTTGTTACTTGTCTTGTCTTGACTTGTCCTGACTTGTCTTGTCTCTTTCTGTGCTGTGTAAGTTCTGCTGCTGGTTTACCATCTTAGGCTTGGCTTCTGGCTACAGTTTACCCACTTATCCACTTCATGCTGCTGCTTAAACAATTTTATCTACTTAGTAGTTCCTTCTTAGTTTTTTCTTTTTCCCTAGAAGACCTACATTACCCTTCCCTCAATTAGCAGCTTTTTCCTATACCTTATTTTTTTAGTTTCTAGCTAATATTTTCTAACATAATAAAATGGCTTTCTAAGTATTTCTAAGCTAACCAAAAATATTTGAATGTACTCAAGAACTGGGATAGATATGTGGTGTGGTACATACTTATCATATATATGAATATTTGAGTTTAGATGTTTACTCTCTGAATAACTATATTTACGAGGGGGTGCTGAAAAGTTCCTGGCTTTGCCAAGAAAGAATTGAGCCAGAGTTATGAAATAACACATTTATTCAACATTTTCCCCCTTGAGACGGATGCACTTGGTACAGCGTAGTTGCATCTTTTCTAGACTGTTCAAATAAAAGTCATTTGGTTGGGCCACAAACCAGTTCTCAGCAGCATCTTTGACGTCAGAAATGTCCTTAAAACGTTGCCCCCTTCAGGTGTTTCTTCAAATCCGGGAACAGTTAATAGTCAGAAGGGGCCAGGTCAAGTGAGTAGGGGGGATGATAGATCAATTGGAAACCAAGGGTGTTCAATTTGGCAGCCACAACATTGAACGTGTGCGCAGGTGCATTGTCCTGCAAAAAAAGGATCCATTTTGCTAAACTTTCTTTTTGTCTCAATTCGTTTTGTCTCAATTGCATCCTTCAGCTGGTCAAGGAGGTTAGCATAACACTGTCCAGTGATACTAGAGCCCTGAGGTAGGTAGTCCACCAACAGATCACCGTCTTTGTCCCAGAAAATAGACGCCATGACTTTTTTGGCTGATTTCTGGGTTCGGAACTTCTTCAGCCGCTGAGACCCGCTGTGGCGCCATTTCTATGATTGTTCCTAGGTTTCAGGATCATAGATGTTGAGCCAGGTTTCATCCTCGGTCACTAACCTAGCCAAAAAGTTCTGTGCAGCTTCAAAATGAGCCAAAACGGCTTTGGATGCTGTTAAAGAGATTTCTTACTGATCCCATCAGTTTATCTTTCTCTATCATGACCTCTGTTTTCAACGCGTTGGGAGCAGTGAATAACACACAAGCAGCTCAAGCATGTAGTTATATCACTTCTTCTCAAATCTTTATTATCACATCACAGTTTATATAGTTAGACAACAAGGTGGAAGAAACTTAGTAGTTAGTCAATAACAAGAAACTTAATTAAGAACTTCGCTGAGCAAGATGTTTCAAGGTAAGAAGCCTCAATGTAAGGATGGAGCAAATATTGACCTACTGATAAGGAGGATATAACTAGTTTTGACACAACTCAATTATCTGCAAAATAGAGCAAAAAACACAAAAACAACTTAAATTCAAAACTCAGCAAAATTATATTCCTTACATTCCCTTCCTTTTATCCCTAAACAAAGGATACCAACTTGACTTCATACCTTTGTTTCTTTACATGCAAATAAACAGCCTCAGGTTCTTCAGCATACATAACTCTAGGAAGCTGAATTATTCCAAATTTGCATATTGACAATAAGAATTATTCCAGGAAATCATAGGTTATTACCAAAAGTATACGGGTCATGGGATAAACGTATATCACTTTCAATAACCTCAGTGTCATTATAAATATTGCTAAAGACTCTAAGCAGCATGCTGACTGGAGTGGAGACAGCAATCAAACAAGAAGTTAACATATCCTGAGTACTATGCATATCAGATGAGCAAAAACTAGAACTAATATATATTTCTTTGGCAAGACATTCCCATATGTTACCCTGGAAATCAGTCCAGTCAATATACTCAAGTCTTCGCCGGTGCATAGACAGGGTAAAGTAATTCTTTAGGTTATGGCTTGTTCGAGGACAAACGAAGGGCAAGTCTTGAGGGTGATAGTGCCATGTTGTTGTGACCCAAACAAGGCAGAATATGATAATCAGGGCTCCAAAACTGCAGACAAGCAAAAGGGCTGGTACTCGTGGATCAAGAAGCATCATCCTGGCGCTGGATCAGCGGTGCCTTTTCACTCTTGAGGCATGTATCCAGGTGGGTCCTCCACTGGTCTGTACGGCTGTTCTAGTGATGGCTTGCACGGTGACCGGAGGTCCAAGGGGTGGATCCAAGGATTTGTGCTTGTGCAGAGCTTTAACCAACATTACGTCTCCGGGCTTGAATGGGTCGGTTGATCTGTAGGGAGAGGAAAAGAAAGAGAGATATCTCCATAATTGCTGTTCAATGATTTGTTCGAGATCACCGGGTAATAAAATTAAAGGGTCTTTAGCCCAGGGGGTGGGAAAGGTCTTCCCATTAAAATTTCAAAAGGTGACAGCTTATTAACCGGGTTGGGTGTCATTCTTATTTCAGCTAGTATGGCTGGTAGTTATTGCTACCACTCATAGAATGTCCCTCCAGTTGCTTTCCTAAGTTTGTCTTTCAGTGTCCTATTTGTCCTTTCTACTACTCCAGCACTCTGGGGGTGATATGGGATGTGGAACTTCCATTCTATGTTCATCATTTTTGAAATCTCCTGCGTGACTTTAGAAATGAATGGAGTGCCATTGTCTGAGCTTATTCTTACTGGGCATCCAAATCTGGGGATGATCTCCTTGCATAGTATTTTAGCTACTGTCCTTGCATTTTCTTTCCCGACTACTAAAGCTTCTACCCTTCTGATGAATCTATCTGTAATTACTAACATTATCTGACATCCGTTGGCATGTGTGGAAAATTAATTTCTAACTCTTGTAATGGACTCTAAGGAGGTAACAAATGTTCATGTTGTCCTGCTTTCTTACCTTGCACAATATTTCTGGCACATGTCAAATAACAGGAAAGTATGGCTTGTGTCTGTACCTTTAAATTTTGGGCACAAAAGCGCTTGTTTATTTCTTGTGTTTTGGTCTTAATGCTTTTGTGTCCTAATACCGTGAATTTGAAAAACAGTTAGGGGTACTGCTATTTGGGGCAGCCCTACTATCCTTCCTTTTGACCAGAATTCAATGTCCTGTGGGGTGGTGAAGGACTGTAATTGTGTTAGAAGTGTGTTGGCTTCAGTGGAAGCTGGAATTGCAAGCAGAAGTGTATCAGGGGGGCTAGTGGTGGGTGTGGTAGACTGAGCAGCAGCTTTGGCATGATTAGCATGGCAAATCTGCTAGTCTGTTGCCCCTGGCATTGAATGAATTGGAAGAAGTGTGTGCTTGACAATGGCTTTTTGATTGGGGAGGTGAATTTCAGTGATATATGAGTGTGACACTGGCACTTCAACCTCCGGCCCTTTAAGACCTAAAAGGGCACTGAGCACAGCGACAGGACCGCTGGTAGCAGGAGCATATTTTACACTTAATCCTGCAGTGGATGTTGGGATAACTTCATAACCAGACAACCTTTGTGCTGTTATGTGTTGAGTGGTTAAATTCTTAAGCAAGTATAGTACAGCATGGGATGTGTAAAGTATCATCTCGTGACCCTAAGTTAGAAGTGAGACACTTTCTACAGCCATTACACACCCTGCCAGCACACTCAGACAGGCTGGCATGCCTTGCACAGTAACAGACAGTGCCCCTGATTCATCAATGAAATCCGCGCTCGCTGGAAGCGCAAACGTACGCGCGGCCATCGATCGCGGATTACCGCGGTCCGGACTCGAGTATGCGCGTACACTCGCCTCACTACCAGCCGGATTCCAGCCTTCACAATAGGGAGCGCGAATCAGCCAATTAAGGCGATTAGATTTCAGCTGAAATGTTAAAAACATTTAAACAGCGCAAACATTTTTTTTTAGGGCTATGGGTAATGTGTGTGCCATTAGAAAGAATGATCGCCAGTAAAAAGCTGTCGGATAAGCGCGGCTCTGTGCGCGAGCTTTTTCAGTTGCTGAATAGCGCGACCGCGTACGATCCCGGATCGCTAATACGAATGCGCGAGCGATAATCCGATTTTGCTTGATGAATCAGGGGCAGTGTCTTAGATTCAATTCACCTCCATGCATCTGAGCAAGCACAGCAGCCATGGCTTTACAATTCTCTCTTGCATACAATGCAAATGGTACATTAAAATTCGGCATTCTCAATCCAGGGGCGGAGGTCAGGGATTCTTTTAACACCACATATGCTTTAGTCATTTCATCAGACCATTGAATGTTATTAGGGGCACTGGGGTGGTACTGGGACGGAGCTGTGAGTCCCAATACGAGCTGTCTCTTGACTCTTGAATTTTTCCAGTGTCTGCAAAAATTGATCATGCCAAGAAAGCTGAGCAGCTGTTTCTTTGTCTGTGGGCAAGGCAGACTGGTAATGGCATATACACAGCTGGGGGCTAGCAGACGGGATCCTGCGGTTAAAGGCATTTCCCAGGAATGTGACCTGTTGCAGACAGAACTGAACCTTTTTCTGCGACACCCTTTTCCAAAACCCTGGGGCAAGTGGCACCAGGTATATTGTTGTCCCTTGAAAATAAAAACCAAAAGGGGCTGAGTCTCAGGCTCAGATAATGGTATTGAGAAAAACGCATTGGCCAAATCAATAACACTGTAAAATTGGGTCTGGGGCGGTACTGTTGTAGGGATGGTACTAAGATCTGACATGACGGGTGTCAGGGGCGTAACCAGCTCATTGATGGCTCTGAGATCCTGTGTAAAGCCATCAGGCTTTTTGACAGGATTTACTGGAATATTGTAAGGAGAGCAGGGTCTCTTAAGTATGCCTTGGTGGCAGAAAGATTGAATCATAGGTGCTAAGGAATCTTCCTCCTCTTTAGTTAGAGGGTACTGCTATAGGTATATTGGTGTATGTGGTTTTGTGAATGCTGTATATGGGATGCAGTCCAGGAATCCCACCTCATATGGTCTGGTGGACCATGTGCTGTCAGGAACTGGAAAATCCAATAGGAGCAGTTGCAAGGTTGTACTGACATTAGTCCTTCCCTTTGCCCAACAACCAGTGACATTCCCAGAGATCCCATCAGGTCTCTTCCTAACAGGTTAACTGGACAACTAGGTAATACCTTGAATGAGTAATGTGTAATGTATTCTCCATGTGCTGTGCATATTGGAATGTGAGGTGTGCGTCTTGTAGGGGTGATGACTCAGTTTATTCCCACAAAGGGCCCACCAGGTGTAGATGGACCTAACCAGGATCGGAGGACAGAACAAGTTGCTCCTGTGTCTACTAAGAAGTCTTTCAGGAATTGTCCTACTTCTAATGTGATTATTGGGTTTTCATCAGCCTGGTCAGAGATCTCTAAAATAGTGGCGGTGAAGTCCCTGTACATGGGCTTTGGATGACTTAGGCAGCTCAAAATATCCTGCAGCATCCTTTGTTAATAACTGGGCAAAAATGTTTGGGGCATCTAAAGTGCTCCAGTTATCAATAATAATTTTGGCAATGTGCCCATGTTCAGGAATCATTCCATTAATCAGTGACTGAGTAAATACTATACTCAGATCGCCTCCTAATCCTAAACCTGCTTCTTCCTTCCATACTTTCCTAAACCTTCTAGCATAATCACTCACTGTTTCTCCTGGCTTTTTTTTTGCATGCTAATGCAGTGGCTATGGATTTCCTATCTCCGTGTAATCTTACAAACTCAGTGTGTAACTCTTCCCATAACGTTTTATAGTGTGCTTCAGTTATAAGGGGATAATCATTTACATTTGTTTGTGCAGGAGTTGGGATGAATCGGGACATTTTAAGTTCTCCGTTCCATTTTTCAGGTGTATTGTAAAGGGGTCAGTGTAATAATCTCCTGCTCTACAGTTAACATTATAGGGGGCATCCCTGTTGTCAGGTTTCTAGCACACTTTTATATGTTTTTTTTTTTTTTACATGTTTCTTATAGGGATATTTAGGTTCCTCTGGGTTATTCCCCTTACCTTGGGAATTTCCCATAGTTGTAGTATAAATTACAGTATAAATATCAGACGGTTATACACAGTAATTGTTAGTTCAGTTAGTTCAGTTGGTAGCTGCAGTGCTCGCTAACGTCCTGTTCCCAGGACCGCTTACCAAAACGCAACCACAGCAGTGAGGATTGACCCAACCTCATCTTGGCAACCAGATTGGTACACAATCTTATCTTATATACAATATTTCTTTCACTTTTATATCATGCAACAAAATTCCTATACTCTAAAAATTAAAACAGAGATCATGAGTGTGCACATATTCAATAAAAGATTTCCCAAATCTTCCTAACTAAGGACCCAGTCCTTCCATGAGGGAGTCTACACTGCCACAGTGCTTAGGTTCGTAAGAAATCTACAGAGACACAGGGGAGGGCAGAGGTAGAAAAGAAAATTTCTACTTACCCGATCCTGGTCTTTTTAAGGTAGGTAGATGTCCCACTTCTGACGCCAAACTGTTAAGGCGACTTCTTACTGATCCCAGATCAGTTTATCCCTCTCTATCATGACCTCTGTTTTCAACGCATTGGGAGCAGTGAATAACACACAAGCAGCTCAAGCATTTAATTATATCACTTCTTCTCAAATCCTAATTATCACATTGCAGTTTATATAGTTAGACAACAAGGTGGAAGAAACTTAGTAGTTAGTCAATAACAAAAAACTTAATTAACAACTTCGCTGAGCAAGATGTTTCAAGGTAAGAAGCCTCAAGGTAAGGATGGAGCAAATATTGACCTACTGATGAGGATATAACTAGTTTTGACACAAATCAATTATCTGCAAAATAGAGCAAAAAACACAAAAACAACTTAAATTCAAAACTCAACAAAATTATATTCCTTACAGATGCTTCAACTCATTCCTTCTTTTGATCACTGTTCAAATATTTCGGCAACCACTTCGCTGAAAGCATGAGCATGTCTAGGATAGTGGTTATAACAAACCTAACACGCTCCCGTGAGATGTCAAGTATCTGGGCTATCTTTTTTGCAGATATTCGCCGGTCCTCAAAAATCAGCTCATGGACAGTATTGCAGGCTGCCGGGTCAATTGAGGTTGGGGGGTGCCCACTGCGGGGCTCATCTTCCACAGTGAAATGCACAGTCTTGGAATGAGATATCCAGGTTTTGACAGTGCTGTAGGAAGGACACTTCTCCCAGTGTTTGTCCTTTGCTGACTTTCCCTGGAGAAACAAAAACTTCATGACGGCTCGTAACTCCAACGACCTAATACTTGCTTGTGCCTCTGCCATCACAGCTTCTCACTAAAAGAAAAAACAGTTTTAAGAATCGCAAACACTTGATATTTGCACAGTTACATACTAAGATATTAGGCTGTCATATACCCCCACACTCATTTTTCTATTTCATCTGGAAGGGGTCAAAGCCAGGAACTTCTCAGCACCCACTCGTATATTTTTAGATTGCTGTTGTGTTGAAGAAATTCACAACACTATTGAAGGAGATTTGTCATCTCATGCCTTCAGAGGTGCTTAGATTTATACACAAGGAAGTCATCATAGGTCATTTCAAATTATTGTTTAGTAAACTGCTATAGCTATGCAGGAAAGATTATATTTGTATTAAAGTCAGAAAGATGTCTCAATATGCTGTATATATGTTATTTTACATTGTAGGCCTATAATTCTTAGGCATACCTCACCGAAATATGTCCAATATTTAATACATTTTATAAATGTATTATTTGTGGGTGTGAAGGATATATGGCCTTCATTGGTCACACCTACAGTTTCTCTACCTGGATTACTGTCAATTTAGACAGGTCTGATTCCCACAGGCTGACCTTCAGGGAACCCATACTCCTGACTCCTGTTTTCCCACAACTTACAAAGGCATGAAAAATCCCTCCCAAATATGACGTCATGAAACAATGTGAGAACAACACCTACCATGTGTGGCCGAGCCCCAAGGGGTATCAAATTGGACCACAGAAGTCTGGTAGTCACGGATATACCCATGTAGACAAATGACCCCTATAGTGTTAGGTTGCTTCCTGAGTCCAGCAAAGCACACACATTTGTTTCTCACGACTGCTTTGGCTAGCTGCAGTACACACCACCTGAGCAAACAAAGACATACGTTTTTTCAGAAAATCACATTGCATTGGCTCATGGGTTATTGAACAATTAGCAGCAAAATGTCCTAATCCTTGGCAATTAAATCATTTCTAGGCTCAGTCCTCTCAAAGGCCCTTGGACCTTACTGCCTTCTTTGGCCCCTCCCTAGGCCTTACGGCTACAGTCTCTTCACAGTCTGAAACAGTCTTATTATTTTTTCCAGGACCCATATCTCCTGGAACAGTCTTACCAGGGGTTCCTGGAGATCCCTCTCGACGGGAGACAGTCCGCTCTGGCGTTGGAATAGTTAACCACTCCTCAGCTGCACTTTACTGCTCCACCATTTCCACAAGCTGGTCCACCTATTTGGGGTCTCCATGGGTTACCCATCTCCTCAGAGTGGCAGGCAGTGCTCATAGATAATGATCCATAATGACCCGCTTGATTATCTCTGGAGCCGATCAGCATTCTGATTGTAGCCATTTCCTGATAAGGTGTGGTGTGATCATACATTTGTGAACGGGGGTTTTTTCCAGGCTTGTACCCCAAGTGGTGCACTCTCTGAGCTCGGACCGCTAGCGTTACTCCCAAACGTGCAAAGATCTCCACTTTACGTTTTTCATAGTCCAGGGCAGCCTCAGGTACCAAATCAAAATAGCTTTTTGGGGTTCACTAGTCAAAAATGGCGCAATTCTCCCGGCCCATTGTTCCTTAGGCCAACTTTCACACACAGCAATCCTCCACAACATCAGCCATAGTCATTTTCTGCAGAACGTGATTTGCACTAATAGTCTTAATGACAGTTTGGACAGGTACAGTGGAGCCCTCACTTAAGTTTGCCAGGCGTAGAGCTACCTCTTTGGTGAAACGCGTCGGGTACAATTAGCAACATGAATCTATGGTTAAAAATCTGTATGGCAAGTAAATGTATATGACTGACGAGTTGCTGCATGTCTAGTGCCCCCTGGGGCCTATGTTGGACCACAAGAAACTACTGTGGTCCAAATTGAACTTGTAATACTCTGTATTGTATTCAGTGCCCCTAGGTCCCAAATCACAGTGTTTCAGAACACTAGATTGTATGATGGCCTATTTTTGAATTTATGTTGTTTTACACTACTTTGGTATTTTTACAATATAAATACACTGTTTGTTCCGAAAACCCCGCTCTATCTCATAGTTGGTGTTGTCTCGGTGTTGGTGAGATTGACAGCAAGAGTTGTTATGAAACATTGGTCCGGGGTGGGTAGTAAACTGGCATCAGATGAGCAATGGAGGCTGCATTGAAAGTGTAGGGGTTGTAGAATGTTAGGGTGTCAGGGGAGTAAGCAGTGGGTGGTAAAGAGGAGGGTTAACTAGGTTCGGCAGGGTTATGTAGTTTGCTTTGAAAGTGTATGGGGTTGTGTGACACCTGGGTGGGGTGAATGTTAGGGTGCCTGGGGAGTGAGCGTTATATGGTAAAGAGAAGGGTAAACTGTTTTTTCTACTGGGTGATGGAGGTGGCCCTAAAAGTGAAGGGGGTTGTGTAAGCCTCAAAAAGGAAGTTTGGGCCTAATGGATTATATAAGCAGTGAGGTGTGTATAGGGTATATTTCCAAACTGTGAAATTTGACAGAGTGGAGGGCAAGAAAGATGGGAAGATGGTAAGTTTTGCCACTTGTTTTGACAACACAGCTTCACTATCATCCCCTTGAGACACACAGACTTTTCCCACGCATGCTATTTACCACCCTAACTTCCACCCCCTAAAGTGGCTGACACCACCCCATCCTAACAGCTCTCTTACACCTCTATCAATTCCTCCCATTGTCCTCCCACCCCCGTATTGAACAGTTGCGCATGCGCAGTCCAGAGTTGCTAAATTTAGTGGTCCATGAGCTCCAAAAGATTGGCAACCATTGCTTTATACTGCCGTTTTACAATAAAATGTTTACTTTAAAATAATTATTTATTGATTTGAGATTGATTTATTTGATTTGATTTATTTTCTTTCTTTCTTTGAAATTGTTATTATGAATCCAGGACTTTTCTCTCAGATAATATCACTCACTATTCACAGCCTTTCTTAGTGATTGGGAGAAACAAAGCATGTGATGCTTCACTTTGAGACCATTCCTTTTACTAACTAATGATCTTAGTAAAACAAAAGCAACAAATCCCCACCTCTAGCTGGTTTCATATTGCCGACCCTACTTGAATCAACAAGAATAAAAAATTAAAGTGTCTTTCATTTTTTATTCATACTGATCAGGGTAATATAAAAATGGTGACAGTCATATTACATTTTCTCACTGTATGAAAAAATTAAAGTTAAAATCTGACCAGGGACCCCAACCCGTTATTAACAATGGTATTGTTACACCCCCGCGGCCTATTAGATATAGCGAAAGGAACCTGGGAGGGTCAGACCACGTCCTATAGAAGCATTATAGAGAACATCTCTTTATTGCAAGACAGAATCCCTGCTGTTATCCCCCTTGTTAAAGAACATATGGCGCAAGCGCAGGAGGCCCAGAAGTGGGTTTTATGACAGAGGGGCCAAAGTTCGCAACCTTAACCCAGGAGACAGGGTACTAGTTTTAGTACCCACTGTGGAAAGCAAGTTTCTTGCTAAATGGCAGGGGTCTTTTGAAGTTATGGAAAAAGTAGGGGAGGTGTTTTATAAAAACCATTAACCAGTGAAAAGGAAACCAGAGCAAATCTATCACATTAACCTCATCAAGCCTTGGAAGGACAGGGAAACGTTGGTAGCCATGCCAGTCCCAAAAGCTGTTTTGGGTCCCTTAGTACCCAAGGTAAAAGTCACAGAAACCTTATCGTTGTTGCAGAAAAAGGAGGCAAAATATTTTCTTGTAATAAACAGGCATGTTTTCAAAGAAATACCTGGGTGAACCACAGTCACCAAGCATGACATTATTACCGAACCCGGGTTTCGGGTGAATCAAAAGCCATATGGGGAAGATTAACTAGCAACAGGTCTGCTGGGATTCCAGACCTGGGTTTTGCATGTCACTTAGAAGTGTTTTGATCCAGGTCAGAGTTTGGTTTTATTTGGCCATTAATTACTGCACAGCTGTGAGCAGCAGGTAAAAAGGGAAGGAGAGAAAGGCAGTATTCTCTGACCTGGGGTACAGGGAAGCTGCCTGTGAGAGCCATTGGTGTACTACATGTGAGTAAAGGTTGCTGAAACGTTTGTGTTGAGTTGGCTGGGTTAGGCACCAACTGGTAGAGTGGAATCTGCCTGCTGTTTAGTTGGTGCCTGACCGGCTAGGATTTATTTTTGTTTTGTTTTGTTTTATCTTATGCAACCTTTTAATAAAACTGACTGCGAGCCAGTTTCAACCTTATATACTTGTGTGCTCTCCTGCAGTCTGAGAGTACCTTTTACCCCAGAAAAGGTGTTCCCACAAGGGTGGTATACCACAATAAGTACAGTATAGATAAGAGAATGGATGTTTTATCAGTTTTTTTTTGAAAGCCTATTTGAAGTTAGTGTCTTTAGGCTGCATATCAAGTAAAGAATGTTTTTTCTTTTTTATATCATTATGTGATAGTACTTTTAACAATATAAAATCCCCACTAGCCTGGGGAATGGCCTCGGGATATCTGGTGGCATAGTCCATTATGACTAGTATATGCTGATGACCCCTAGCCAATTTTACCAGCGGACCCACCAGCTCCATGCCAATTCTTTCAAAGGGTACTTCAATGATTGGCAAAGGTACCAGGGGGCCGCAGTAATGAGGCATCAGAGCTAAATACTGATCTGTTCTTTTGTTTTCTCCATCCCCAAGTGTCCACCCATTATATGCCCAAAGGCAAGATCCAATACTGTCCTTCAATAAGGCTTAGGATCAATTAGTGGCTCGATTACATCATCACCTTGTTTCACAACTTGATACACTATTCATTCCTCAGTGCAATGTGAGGGAAGGACAATCTTGTATCTTTATCAAGAGGTTTGCCATCAATTACTTTTACGTTTCCCGCGCTCTATTCAGCGTGAGATCTCTCAATTGCTCAGAAAGAAAAAAATCTCTTTTTACTTCAAAAACAGGCATACAATCATGTGCATCTGCAGCATCAGAACTAGGAAATGCATTGTGAACACTGTCCTTGACCTCAGAATCTGATTCCGACTCCTCTTGGCCTCAAGCCATTACAGAGAAAGGAAAGGATATATCGCCTTCATTGGCACACCCACAGTTTCTCCTTCTGGATTACTGTCAATTTAGACAGGGCTGATTCCCACAGGCTGTCCTTTAGGAAACCCATACTCCTGACTGTTTTCCCACAACTTCGAAAAGTATGGAAAATCCCTCCCCACTATGGCGTCATGAAAAAATATGATAACAACACCTACCATATGTGTGGCTGCCCCATGGGGTATCAAATTGGACCAAAGCAGTCTGGTAGTCACGGATGGGTTTCCACGGATGATGCAAATAACATAACAATTTAATAAGTACAGTATAGAGAAAATAATGGTCATTTTATCACATTTTTTTTGAAAGCTCATTTGAAGTAAGTGTCTTTAGGCTGCATATCAAGTAAAAAATGTTTTATCTTTTTATATTGTTTTGTTGCAGTACTTTCAACTATAAAGAAAATCCCCACTAGCTTGGGGTGGGGTGGTATTGTTAATGATGGGTGGGTGTCAGATTTTACATTTCATTTTTTTACATAGTGTAAAAATTGAATATGACAGTCACCAGTTTCTTCGATTGCACAACGGCTTTCTGAAGCGCAAGGTTATCTGCTTCAAGCCCAAATTCCACACTCTTGCCAGGCAACAGGTAGGACTTGAACTCATGGTTTAACATTTGCTCAAGCAATGCTTTTACCCACAGAGCCATCAGACCAAGCAGTCAGAAAGATGTGGCCTTTTTAGACAAACAAAAAACATGCACCTTAGGCTCCATGTGCCTACTTTGACTGTACTAATAAACCCTCCTTTTTGCAGCTGTATGCAAGCACTTCAGGTGGTGCTTGGCAGGGGATCAACGATCTTGCAAGCAGTAGGTCATGAGTTTGTTTTCCAGGAGTGACGTGTCGTATGTAATAATGAGGAACTCCCGAGACTTATGACTGATTGGTGAGATAAGTGCCTTGGAGGCTGAGTAGGGCTCAAACTTGAGCAATGATTGGAGTCGTCAATTAGTAAGGGACCCATGGGGGTTCGATGTGAATGGCATGTTGGAGGGTGGTTAAGGTAAGCAACCCTAATGGAAGAGGAAGTTGTTTTAGGCAAAGGATAGCTGGTTGGTGGTTGCCCATAGTGGGTAGTGCAACAGTCCTCTCAGGTGAGTCGGTTGGGATGTCCTCCCAATGTTGGTGAGGTTGACAGCAAGGGTTGTTGTGAAACGTAGGTTGGCTGTGGGTGTTAAACTGGCTTCAGATGAGTGCTGGAGGCTAAATTGAAAGTATAGGCCTGTGGAATGTTAGGGTGGCAGTGAAAGTGTGGGAAGTTGTGTGACATTGGGAGGAATGGATGTAAGGGTGCCTGTGCCTGAGCATAAGGCTTTATATCAAGCCACAGATCCAGAAGGTTGTCCACAGTGCTCCAATGTCCTTTATTTGATACAGTACTCTGATGACTTCAAATAATGTATATTTAGGCAAGCTAGGATACCAGGATTAAGATAAAGAAAGAATGAAACAGAAAGCAGAAAAAGATAGACAGTGGTCAGATAACAAACAGCAAGTTAGGTAAATAGTTAGTGGACTGAAGGGTGGGGTGTCTAGAAAAATATGCATTTAAACAAGACAAGACACAGACACATTAGAAAGGGAACTCAGAGCAAACATACAGGACGTTGCATGGCAAAGGAACCATTCAAAGTAAAACTAAGGAGAGCATAAGGAAATATGAATGGTGATTTAATTGTAAAGTAGGTTGTATAAAGACTAACTTTACAGAGGACCACAGAAAGTTAAGGGAAGGAAAATCTTTGAAGCTGACCAATACACAAACAATAGCATAAAACAATGTTAAACAGACTTGTTGGGATGGGTAAATATGAAAGGGCCGTAATTATTTTTTATGTTGAAAATACTGCGGGTGGTCTTACACAGTGGTCACGTGACAAGAAGCCTATGATTTTTCTCATGTGATCTCTGCTAAAAGGAGGATCAGGCAGTTTAAACTCTTGAGCTTTACTTTCTACAGAGATCTCATCCTGAATCCACTGCACTGTAACAGTTGTTACATATCATCCAAAAGGTCAGAAGTATGTACTTACCCGATCTGAACGTTTCTCCACCAGCTGAAATAAAGTGTTCTTTAAAGTGTCTCTTTATCTAAGTCACTTTTTCCTAAAAGAGGATTCCTCAACTCCATGACCCCAAAATTCTTTAAAAAATTAAAAGGTAAAAAAAAAAAAATATATATATATAGATGCCTAATTTATATTGGATGAATCAAATTGTATCCTGTGTATATGTCCCACACATTCCACATGTGAATTTGGGACTCCTGTGCCTAAATTCTTGGAAAAGGCTCCTGACACAGATTTAAAATGGACTCCAACAAAGAAAAATTCAGCAACTTATGTCAAGGATATTATGGTCACTCTTTGTCATGGGAGATTTTGTTTGGCATTATTTTTATCCTTTAGATAAACGTCATGCTGGACAATTTTTATTTTTCAATTACATTTATAGGTAAGTTTTTTTGAAGTTGCAGAATAAACAGAATTCTATTTCCAGAATTATAATGTCCTTGTAACTTACTGTGCACTACACTGATATATCAGTGTAACATTTACTCAAGCGCTGCATTTACACACCGAGCCACCAGACCAGCTGCTTGTTAAAGCATCAGAATGATACGGCCTTATTAGACAAACAAAAAATATGCACCTTAGGCTCTGTGCTTGCTTTGACTGTATTTTAAGACACTTCTTTTTGCAGCAGTTTTCAAGCATCTCAGGTGGTTGCTCGGCTGGAGAGAGATGGTCCTCCAAGCAGTAGGTCAT
This sequence comes from Pyxicephalus adspersus, assembly GCF_032062135.1. Classification (NCBI taxonomy): domain Eukaryota; kingdom Metazoa; phylum Chordata; class Amphibia; order Anura; family Pyxicephalidae; genus Pyxicephalus; species Pyxicephalus adspersus. The sequence goes on from NC_092860.1 coordinate 61,283,217, forward strand.
GAGTTTGCTACTTTGGAGTGTTGATTCAGATTGTGGTGTGTAGGGATGAGCAAAAAGGCCTCGGACAGTCTTGCACAAATTTCCTCAAACTTCTGGTGGGTTTGCAAAATTTCACCAAATTGATTTCATGAATTCCATAAAAGTCAATGGGCTGACTTTAAACATTAATAGCAGAGCCCCTATACACTTTAGAACTAGTGTTGGTCGAATAGCTCACTATTCCATTTGTCAGCTATTCGCTCAAATAGAATACAATTATTTGCGTGGTCAAAAGTCAAATTCGAACACCATTAAAATCAAGGGGGGGGGAAATTCAGGGTTTTTTTTCAAGACTCTGTAGAGCTTCTACAGCCTCCAAACACATGTAAAAAGATACAGTATAAAAGGATACATAATAAAAAGATACATAATACTATTACACACCCCCGTACTTCACATGAATATTAAAGACCACCTGTCAGATCAATAATAAAGACCACCTGTCACATCAATAATATAGAGCACCTGTCACATTAATAATAAAGAGCACCTGTCACACTAATATTAAAGAGCATGTGTCTTTATGAAGGGAGAACGTATTGATAAGAGTCATGGAGAGCTGGGTGTAGCGCATCGTCAATGCCACCCAGAAGTGTAGAATTTTAGTGACGGGAGCACAGACAGGCAGCACCAGCAACAGCAGGAGAAGGCAGTGGGCCCTGAGACAGAGTGGGGACCGCATTTTTAACTGGCATCTAGAGCTGGGTTTACTGCATCGTCAATGACACCCAGAAGTGTGTAATACAATTTTTGTAAATAGAGTACTGGGAAGATGGCAGCAGCAACAACAGGAGGAGGAGGAGGCTGTGGGCTCTGAGTCGGAGCATAGACGGCATTGGTAGCTGGCATCAAGAGCTGGGTGTATTGCATCATCAAGATGCAATACACCTACCCATGCCACCCAGAAGCGCACAATTTTAGTGAGTGGAGTACTGGACAGGTGGCAGCAACTGCAGGAGGAGGTTGTGGGCTCTGGATAGCATTTGTAACTGGCATCTAGAGCTGAGTGTAGTGCATAGTCAATGACACCCAGAAGTGTGTATTACAATTTTTGTGAATGGCCTACTGGACAGGCGGCAGCAGCAACAGCATGAGGAGGATGCAGTTGGCCGTGAGACAGGGTGTGGACCGCATTGGTAACTGGCATCTAAAGGTGGATGTAGTGCATTGTCAATGACACCCAGAAGTGTGTAATACAATTTTTGTGAATGGAGTACTGAAGAGACAGCCGCAGCAACAGCAGGAGGTGGAGGCAGTGGGAACTGAGACGGAGTGTGGACCGCATTTTTAACTGGCATCTGGAGCTGGGTGTAGTGCATCGTCAATGACACCCAGAAGTGTGTAATACAATTTTTGTAAATGGAGTACTGGGAAGTTGGCGGCAGCAGCAACAACAGGAGGAGGAGGAGGTTGTGGGCCCTGGAACGTAGCGTGGACCACATTTGTAACTGGCATCTAGAGCTTGGTGTAGTGCATCGCCAATGACACCCAGAAGTGTGTAATACAATTTTTGTGAATAGAGCACTGACAGGTGGCAGTAACAGCAGCTGGAGGAGGAGGCGATGGGTCCTGAGATGGCCACTCAGAAGTGCACAATTTTAATGAATGCAGTACAGGACAGGTGGCAGCAACAGCAAATGGAGGCTGTGGGCCCTGGAACGGAGCGTGGACGGCATTGGTAACAGGCATCTAGAGCTTGGTGTAGTGCATTGTCAATGACACCCAGAAGTGTGCAATACAATTTTTGTGAATAGAGCACTGACAGGTGGCAGTAACAGCAGCTGGAGGAGGAAGCTATGGGTCCTGAGATGGAACGTGGACGTCATTGCAATGCATCTAGACCTGGGTGTATTGCATCACTAAGGCCACCCAGAAGTGCACAATTTTAATGAATGCAGAACAGGACAGGTGGCAGCAACAGCAGATGGAGGCTGTGGGTCCTGGAATGGAGCGTGGACAGCATTTGGTAACTGGCACCTAGAGCTGGGTGTAGTGCATAATCAATGACACCCAGAAGTGTGTAATACAAATTTTGTGAATGGAGTACTAGACAGGAAGCAGCAGCAACAGCAGCATGAGGAGGCGGAGTGCCCTGGGATGGAACATGCACCACATTGGTAACTGGCATCTAGAGCTGGGTGTAGTCCATCAGCAATGACACCCAGAAGCGTGTAATACAATTTTTGTGAATGGAGTATTTGGCACGCAGCAGCAGCAACAGCAGGAGGCGGTGGGCCCTGAGATAGAACATGGACCGCATTGGTAACTGGCATCTAGAGCTGGGTGTAGTCCATCAGCAATGACACCCAGAAGCGTGTAATACAATTTTTGTGAATGGAGTATTTGGCACGCAGCAGCAGCAACAGCAGGAGGCGGTGGGCCCTGAGATAGAACATGGACCGCATTGGTAACTGGCATCTAGGGCTGGGTGTATTGCATCAATGCCACCCAGAAGTGCACAATTTTCGTGAATAAAGTACAGACAGGCAGCAGAAACAGCAACAGGGGGAAGCTGTGGGCCCTGGAACGTAGCATGAATGGCATTGGTAACTGTCATCGGGAGCTGGGTGTATTGCATCATCAATGACACCCAGAAGTGTGTAATACAATTTTTGTGAATAGAGTACTGGACAGACGGCAGCAGCAACAGCAGCCTGAGGAGGCGGTGGGCCGCATTGGTAACTGGCATCTTGAGGAGGCGGTGGGCCGCAACTTGAGCTGGATGTAGTGCATCATCAATGACACCCAGAAGTGTGTATTACAATTTTTGTGAATGGAGTACTTGGCAGGCAGCAGCAGCAACAGCAGGAAGAGGACAGCAGCAACTGCAGGAGGACAAGGCTGTGGGCTGTGAGACGGAGCATGGACGGCATTGATAACTGGCATCTAGAGCTTGGTGTAGTGCATCGACAATGACACCCAGAAGTGTGTAATACAATTTTTGAGAATAGAGTACTGGGCAGGCAGCAGCAGCAACAGCAGGAGGAGGAGGTGGTGGGCCCTGAGACAGAACATGGACTGCATTGGTAACTGGCATTTAGAGCTGGCTGTGTTGCATCATCAATGCCACTCAGAAGTGCACAATTTTAGTGAATGGATAACTGACAGGCAGCAGCAACAGCAACAGGGGCAGGCTGTGTGCCGTGGACGGCATTGGTAACTGGCATCTAGAGCTGGTTGTAGTGCATCATCAATGACACCCAGAATTGCGTAATACAATTTTTGTGAATAGAGTACTGGAGAGGCTGCAATAGTAGCAACAGTAGCATGGGGAGACGCTGAGCCCTGGGACGAAGCATGGACCGAATTGGTAACTGGCATCTAGAACCGAGTGTAGTGCCTAATCAATGACACCCAGGAGTGTTTAATACATTTTTTGTGAATGGAATATTTGGAAGGCAACAGCAGGAGCAGGAGGCAGTGGGCCCTGAGATGGAACGTGGACCGCAATGGTCTCTGGCATCTAGAGCTGGGTGTAGGGCATCATCATTGACACCCAGAAGTGTGAAAAACAATTTTTGTAAATGGAGTACTGGACAGGTGGCAGCAAAAGCAGGAGGAGGCTGTTGGCCCAGGAACAGCGCTGGACAGCAGCAATGCATGAGGAGGAATCGGTGGGCCCTGACAGGGAGCGTGGACAACATTTGGTACTGGCATCTAGAGCTGGGTGTAGTGCATCGTAAATGACACCCAGAAGTGTGTAATACAACTTTTGTGAATGGAGTACTGGACAGATGGCAGCAGCAATGCATAATTAGGAGGCGGTGGGCCCTGGGACGGAGCGTGGACCGCATTTGTAACTGGCATTAAGGGGTGGGTGTAGAGCATCGTCAATTACACCTAGGAGTGTGTAATACAATTTTTGTAAATGGAGTACTGGGAAGGTGGCAGCAGCTACAGGAGGAGGAGGCGGTAGTCCCTGAGACGGATCATGGTCGGCATTGGCAACTGGCATCTGGAGCTGGATTGGAGAGTGGCCTGTATTGGTAACTGGCATCTAGAGCTGGGTGTAGGGCATCGGCAATGACACCCTGAAGTGTGTAATACAATTTTTGTGATCGGCGTACTGGACCGGCGGCAGCAGAAACAACAGCAGGAAGAGGCGGTGAACCCTGGGACAGAGCGTGGACCGCATTGGGAACTGGCATCTAGAGATGGGTGTAGTGCATCGACAATGACAGCCAGAAATGTGCAATACAATTTTTGTAAATGAAGTACTGGGCAGGCAGCAGCAACAAGAGCAGCAGGAGGAGGCGGTGGGCGTTGAGACAAAGCATAGACCGCATTGGTAACTGGCATCTGAGCTGGGTGTATTGCATCATCCATGCCACCCAGAAGTGCACAATTTTGGTGAATGGAGTACAGACAGGCAGCAGAAACAGCAACAGGGGGAAGATGTGGGCCCTGGAACGTAGCATGAACGGCATTGGTAACTGTCATCGGGAGCTGGGTGTATTGCGACATCAATGACTCCCAGAAGTGTGTAATACAATTTTTGTGAATAGAGTACTGAACAGGCGGCAGCAGCAACAGCAGCATTAAGAGGGGGTGGGCCCTGGGACGGAGCATGGACCGCATTGGTAACTGGCATCTAGAGCTGGATGTAGTGCATCATCAATGACACCCATAAGTGTGTATTACAATTCTTGTGAATGGAGTACTGGGCAGGCAGCAGCAGCAACAGCAGGAAGAGGCGGTGAACCCTGGGATGGAGCGTGGACCGCATTTGTAACTGGCATCTAGAGCTGGATGTAGTGCATCATCAATGACACCCATAAGTGTGTATTACAATTCTTGTGAATGGAGTACTGGGCAGGCAGCAGCAGCAACAGCAGGAAGAGGCGGTGAACCCTGGGATGGAGCGTGGACCGCATTTGTAACTGGCATCTAGAGCTGGGTGTAGTGCATCGTAAATGACACCCAGAAGTGTGTAAAATTATTTTTGTGAATGCAGTACTGGACAGATGGCAGCAGCAAAAGCATAAGGAGGAGGCGGTGGGCCATGGGACAGAGAGTGGACCACATTCGTAACTGGCATCTAAAGGTGGGTGTAGTGCATCGTCAATGCCACCTAGAAGTGTGTATTACAATTTTTGTGAATGGAGTACTGGGCAGGCAGCAGCAGCAACAGCAAGAAGAGGCGGTGGGCCTGGGACAGAGCGTGGACCGCATTTGTAACTGGTATCTGGGGCTGGGTGTAGTGCATTGTCAATGACACCCAGAAGTGTGTAATAACATTTTTGTGACTTGAGTACTGGACAGGCGGCAGCACGAATGCATGAAGAGGAGACGGTGGGCCCTGAGACGGAGCGTGGACCGCATTTGTAACTGGCATCTAGGGCTGGGTGTAGTGCATTGTCAATGACACCCAGAAGTGTGTAATACAATTTTTGTGAATAGAGTACTGGATAGATGGCAGCAGCAATGCATCATGCATGATGATGAGGCGGTTGGCCCTGAGACGGAGTGTGGACCGCATTTGTAACTGGCATCTAGAGCTTGGTGTAGTGCATCGTCAATGACACCCAGAAGTGTGTAATACAATTTTTGTAAATAGAGTACTGGGCAGGCGGCAGCAGCAACTGCAGGAGGACAAGGCTGTGAGCCGTAAGACGGAGCATGGACGGCATTCATAACTGGCATCTAGAGCTTGGTGTAGTGCATCGACAATGACACCCAGAAGTGTGTATTACAATTTTTGTGAATGGAGTACTAAGCAGGCAGCAACAGACGGAGGAGGAGGCGGTGGGCCCTGAGACAGAACTTGGACTGCATTGGTAACTGGTATCTAGAGCTGGCTGTGTTGCATCATCAATGCCACTCAGAAGTGCACAAATTTAGTGAATGGAAAACTGACAGGCAGCAGCAACAGCAACATGGGGCAGGCTGTGTGCCCTGGAACGGAGCGTGGGCTGCATTGGTAACTGGAATCTAGAGCTGGTTGTAGTGCATCATCAATGACACCAAGAAGTGTGTAATATAATTTTTGTGAATGGAGTACTAGAAAGTTGGCAAAAGCATAAGGAGGAGGCGGTGGGCCATGAGACGGAGTGTGGACCGCATTTGTAACTAGCATCTAGAGCTGGGTGTAGTGCATCATTATTGACACCCAGAAATGTGTAATACAATTTTTGTGAATGGAGTACTGGACAGGAGGCAGCAACAACAGCAGCAGGAGGAGGCGGTGGGCCTTGAGACAGAGCATGGACCACATTGGTAATTGGCATCTAGAGGTGGGTGTAGTGCATCGTCAATGACACCCAGAAGTGTGTAATATAATTTTTGTGAATGGAGCACTGGGCAGGCAGCAGCAGCAACAGCAGGAAGAGAAGGTGGGCCCTGAGAGGGAACGTGGACTGCATTGGTAACTGGCATCTAGAGCTGGGTGTATTGCATCATCAATGCCATCCACTAGTGCACAATTTTAGTAAATGGAGTACTGACATGCAGCAGCAACAGCAGGAAGAGGCGGTGGGCCCTGGGACGGAGCGTGCACCGCATTTGTAACTGGTTATCTAGGGCTGGGTGTAGTGCATCATCAATGACACCCAGATGTGTGTAATAAAAGTTTTGTGACTTGAGTACTGGACAGGCGTTAGCACGAATGCATGAGGAGGAGACGTTGGGCCCTGAGAAGAAGCATGGACAATAGTGCGTAATACAATTTTTGTGAATGGAGTACTGGGCAGGGGGCAGCATCAGTTAGAGCAGGAGGAGAAGGCTATGGGCTCTGAGACGGAGTCTGGACGGCATTAGCATCTGGCACCTACAGTCGGGTACTGGGCAGGCGGCAGCATCAGTTACAGTAGGAGGAGGAGGCGGTGGGCTCTGAGACGGTGTGGATGGCATTAGTATCTGGCATCTACATTCACCCGAAGATCAGTTGTTGTATCTCAGGCTTGTAACGTGGATCCAGTAATGTAGCAATCCAATAGTCGTCAGTCTTTGTTTTTATGAGTTGTATGCGCGGATCTTTGGCTATGCATTCCTCCTCCTCCTCCGCCTGGTCTTGCCATCCACGGAACATGCCGCCTTGTGTTTGGGTGGATGGATGCCATGTACCCTCAATAGTGCCCTGGCAGGTTGACATTTCGCTGTAAATCCACCAATTTGGCACTGGCTGTGTACGACCCGCAGAAATGCACTAACAACTTTCTGGCCTTCAGCAACAGTGGCTGGAGGCCTGGGTAATTCCTAAGGAAGGGCGGTACTATCAGGTTCATGACGTGAGCCAGGCAAGGTACGTGTGTGAGTTTCCCACAACACAGGGCTGACAGCAGATCAGCCCCGTTGTCACACACGGCCTTGGCTGGCTGAAGTCTGTTGGGAGTTAGCCATATGTCCTCCTTCTCCCGCAAGGCACTTAGAATGGCTGCGCCTGTGTGATTGAGGGAACCCCGGCTTCGCAACCTCAGGACTGTGTGGCAACGTCTGAATTGTGCGCCAAGATAGCAAACTGCAGGTTGTTGCTGGCGGTGAACAGATGCTGCAGAATGGGAGATGCTGGGTCTCCACGGCAAAGTGTCCCTGGAGGAAGAGGTTGAGGCACAAGAGTCAAAGAGGAGGTGGAAGTGGAGGTTGAGGAGAAGATTGCATGGCGATGTGCTCTGGGCGGAGGTAGGTATACAGGCCTTGCTGCAGCTGCATCTTCCCCTGCTGCCACCAAAGTTACCCAGTGAGCTGTATAGGAAATATATCTTCCCACTCCATGCTTGCTCGACCAACTGTCGGTTGTCAGGTGCACCTTGCCAAAAACTGAGTGCTTCAGGGCCATGGACACATTGCTCTGCACGTGTTCATGCAAAGCAGAAACACATTTTTCTGCAAAATACTGTCGCTTAGGCATAATTTACTGTGGGTTCGCGCAGAGGAATGCATAACGTAATGCATTGGAGTCCACCAGGAGGTAACGGAGGAGCTTTAACGCAATCAGCTGTGCAATTGCAGCATTGATTAGCTTTGTTTTGAGCCATATTTCCTTTTGCGCTCCAGCATCTGGGGAATGGAAGGTTGGATGCTGCTAATGCTAACCACAGAAAGATTGGACGATGGTGTAGTTGTGGGGGATAGCAATGATGCCTGGTCTTGACTGCTAGCAATGCGACAAACAGCAGTTGATCTGCGTTGGGGCTCCTGCTCACCGCTGGTGGAGCCTAAAAGAAAAAGTAATGCTTGGCTACATGCCCCACTCAAATTGCTGGCAGCAGCACGGGCAACTTTGGTGGCAGAAGGAGGAAAGGGAGCGGAGGAGGATCGAGCAGTTTGAGCTTACTTCTTGGGCAGAGGTGGTCACACAGAGCTCTGTGCTTTGACCAGGTGTTCCCGGTGGTGGGTTTTTAAATGTGTGCTCATGCAACTTGTTCCAAGTTTGTTTGGGTTTTTGCCTCGTTTCAAGTGTTGAGCACACAGTTTGCAGATGACCATAGTGTTGTCATAACTATGGACATTAAAAAATGCCCACACGGGCGAACATCTAACTGGGCCGAAAGCTGCTCTGGTGCTCATGGTGGCAGTCCGCAGTTGTTGAGGTATAGCTGTGGTGACAGCTTCCGACGATGGACGACTATGACTTGCCTCACTGGTACGTAAAGAATGCAGAGTGTGGGCAGCTTTTACCCTCTTTCTGCCTCTCCCCCTTTGAGGGTGCTCTGCAACCTCCTCCTTCTCTTCTTCCTCCTCCTCCTCCCTCTTCTTTCTGCCTATGATGATCTCCTTGTTCGCCCCATGTCGGATCAAGGACATCATCATCATCATCATCATCAGAAGAGACAGTTTCCCTGTGTGTGCCGAAAGGAAGCAGCGGCCTTTTGGAGCCAGTTTGAATTGGCTTGTCTGGCTCAGAGTGTTTTGGTGAAAATCAAGTGGGGGGAAAACCTGTAAACTGACTCTCTTCATCAGATGACTAAAACAACTGTGCATCTTGAAGGAATGCTTGTAGCTCCGCCTTGCCAACCCCTCTGTGGGACTCCTCTACATACTGCTGTACACAAGACTTTCCAGCCGCTGATGAAGAACTAGGAGAAACAGGTGTATCATGGACTGTTTGAGACACCTGTAAGGCCTGTGTATGGGACTGTGATGAAGAGGGGGTACAACCACTTAACCCAGGCTGGGTCATGTACTCCACTACCTCTTGTTCATGGTGTGGTAATAATGGACGCCCACCACCAACAGCAGCACTTCTTGTTCTTGGGTCTGCAGCTAAAAACAAACTCATACTGCTTTGCTTGCCACCCCTGCCAAAGCTGCCCTTTCCTCTTTGGCCAGACATTGTAGAAATTTTTTGTGTGACTTGACACCCTGCAAAATACTTTGTAGCTAATATGCTTCACAAAGTGTAAATTTGTACAGTAAGTGGATCTTTTTAATGGGGGGCAGTTACACCAAAAATGCAAGTGCCCTGTGTGTGTTGTATGCAGCACTTTCCTTCAGTGGTGACGCTTGTAATATGCAGCACAGTATACAAAATATATACTGTAGTATACACTGCATCTGTGTGTCTGTCACACTGACTGACTATCTATCTATCTATCTATCTATCTATCTATCTATCTATCTATCTATCTATCTATCTAACTAATAGTGTGAGTGTGACACAGTCTAACTAAGTAAAGCACTTTTTGTTTACTTTGACAAAGCAAGCCAAGCAGCACAGAAAGGTTGTGATGCTAGCAAATCTCTGTCAGGTGTGGTAAATGCAGGCACGCCCTGGCCTTATATAGGCCAATGGCTGCCTGTGTGGCATGCAGTGACCCTGATGCAGAACCCTTGCCCAGCAAGTGCTGACCACACTCTCTAAGGTTCTCAAAGTTGGCCTCCTGCTCTGAAATTTGCAATGACAAATCCTCAGGCTGTTCGTCAAACAACAACGGAGAATCATCGGGAGGTACAGGCACATTAGCCACACTAACTCCTGTCTTAGCTCCTGTCACGCCTGTGCTGGTTGCTGCTGCTGCTGCAGAAAAAGAGCTTGCAGCAGAAGAAGAGTCTGCTGCACTTGAGGCCCCTGAGACCCCGTCCACTATACTCCACATGACTTGGCTGTTTGATTGTAGTCTGCCCTCTCAATAAATCTACCAGCGTACTGGTGTTCCGCACACATCTCAGACCTGATTGACAACTTGTGCTGCTGCCTCCAACAGTTTGCTGCTGTTGTCCTACAGTGGCAGACACCCAGGGAGTATGCCCCTTGCCAGATGCGGCAGGTTGCCCAACACCAAACCTTCCCCTGCGTCTACCACTTATCTTTTGCTTTTTTGGGCACAAATGCACCTGTAACAAACGGTCTTCTTTGGTAAATAGCAAGGAGTATCAAACAATGAAATATCTGTATTTTTTTGGGGGAAAATTCTGACATTTTTCTGGCTTTTTTGATAGATAACAAGTAGGATCAGAATGAAATATCTGTTTTTTCTTTAGAGAAATACAGAAATTTTTCTGTCTTTTTTGATGGATAGCAAGTAGTATCAGAATGAAATATCTGTATTTTTTGAGAGAAATACAGAAATTTCAATGCTTTTTTGATAGATAGCAAGTGGTATCAGACTGAAATATCTGTATTTTTTGAGAGTAATACAGAAATTTTTCTGGCTTTTTTGATCGATATCAAGTGCTATCAGACTGAAATATCTGTATTTTTTTAGAGTAATATAGAAATGTTTCTGGCTTTTTTATAGCAAGTGGTATCAGAATGAAATATCTGTATTTTTTGAGAGTAGTACAGAAGATTTTCTGGCTTTTTCTGCAGAAAAATAAGTGGTATCAGACTGAAATATCTGTATTTTTCTGAGAGTAATACAGAAAATGTTCCGGCTTTTTTGATAGATAGCAAGTGGTATCAGAATGAAATATCTGTATTTTTTTTAGAGAAATACAGATTTTTTTCTGGCTTTTTTGATAGCAAGTGGTAGCAGAAGAAAATATCTGGTTTTTTTTTTTTTATAGATAGCAAGTGGTATCAGAATGAAATATCTGTATTTTTTTGAGAGAAATACAGAATTTTTTTCTGGCGTTTTTGATAGCAAGTGGTATCACAATTAAATATCTGTATTTTTTGGAGAGTAATACAGAAATTTTTCTCGCTTTTTTGATGGATAGCAAACGGTATCAGAATGAAATATCTGTATTTTTTGAGAGTAATACAGACATTTTTCTGGCAAGTGGTTTTAGAATGAAATATTGGTATTTTTTTATAGTAATACAGACATTTTTCTGGCTTTTTCGATGGATAGCAAGTGGTATCAGACTGAAATATCTGTATTTTTTAAGAGAGTAACACAGAAATTTTGGCTTTTTTGATAGATAGCAAGTGGTATCAGAATGAAATATCTGTATTTTTTTAAAGAAATACATAATTTTTTTGGGCTTTTTTTGATAGATAGCAAATGGTATCAGAATGAAATATCTGTATTTTTTGAGAGTAATACAGAAATTTACTGGCTTTTTTTAAATGAAAATATCTGTATTTTTTTTTTAGAGAAATACATACTTTTTGGCTTTTTTGATAGCAAATGGTAGCAGAATGAAATATCTGTATTTTTTGAGAGAAATACAGACATTTTCTGGCTTTTTTGATCGATAGCAAGCGGTGTCAGAATAAAATATATATATATATATTTTTTTTTAAGTAATACAGAAATTTTTCTGCCTTTTTTGCTTGGATGGTATGCATTGATGTAATTTTTGGTAATCCTCATGATTGTTAGTTTCATCTGTTGGTGCAATGTTTTTGTGCCTGGTTTGTAATGCCAGTTTCATGCCAGCATCATCACACCCCTGGTGCTAATAGCATCATATCGTTTTGCAACATTTATAGTTATATATCAAAGAATCTGATTTCAACATGCTAAAGGCAACAACATTTTTGTTGGATTAGACCATAAACTCTTTATCCACTCTTCACTTCTATTTCATAAAGAAACATTCTTTTGTAGTTCACAGAAGGCAGCTAGGAAATCTGATACGATTTTTTGATATATCAGTGTAGTGTACAGTAAATTACAAGGTAATTATAGTTCTGGAAAAAGAATTCTGTTTTTTTTTTTTGTTTTTTTCAACTTCAGAAATCTTACCTCTAAATGTACTTGTAAAATAAAAAATATCCAGCATGAAGTGTATCTCAAGGATAAAAAAAATTGCCAAACACAATCCTCTATGACAAGGAGTTGATCATAATATCCTTGACATAAGGGCCCTGATTTATCACTGGAATGCGCGTACGCTCGTGCCGGTCAGCAAGCTCTATTACCGAATACACCAATTAAGGCAATTAATTTTCAGCTGCGTGATTCAGGAGCAGATGTTAAACTCAATGGTAAGGTGATAGCGATGGATTAGTGCCCTGTTCTGTGCGCATCGCCAGTTCATTTTCCTGGTCAGTTTGAATCTTTAATGCTTGATGTTTTTTGTTGTAACTGCAACGTTTTATGATACATTCTACTCAGTCACAAACTTGCTTCATTTATAGTTACATTTGTTGCACTTGTTGTTTTGATACTTTTTCTTTTGGTCGCAACACTGCAAACTAATTTCTATCAAGCTCGATATTTACTAGGTAGCACTTTCAAATATGTCATCACAGTATGACTGTAAAAAAATATGTGAACAAACATTTGTGACCTGACTAAAATTTCATTCTAGTTTGACTTTAGAGAAATCAAATATTTTAGTAAAGGATTATAGGCAAACATGTTATAATACATGTATTAAGGAACATAGTGATTTCACGTGTGTGTGTATGTCAAAATACATTTAAATGTATAGAAATACATATGTATTTTCATTAGTACTATTTTGTGCCTGGTTTGTAATGCCAGTTTCTGTTGTTTAGCAATTCTTCAGCAATGTTTTGCCTCGTTGCCTTTGTCACATATTGGTATTTGAATGTAATATGTACATAGTCCTTTTCTGAATAAATTGTCATGATGTTATTTCTTTTTTTTTTTTGTTTTCTGACATTTGCACTTGCACAATGTTGATTTGTCCCCACACAACTCCTCTGTTCATTTGTAGTTGTGTTATAGGTTTGTTGTCATTGTGCTGTGCTGCCTGATCTTAGCACTATTGCATGCAAGCACACTTCCACTTGCTTTCCAAACTGGTTGTCAATTAGTTGTCCAGCTGAGTTGCATACTCATTCTAACACACCTGATGGTGATGGTAGGAGGTCAAGGTTGCCAAGCACAACATCAAACCACATTGATTGCAAAGCTCACAAGCAGGGTCACACACTCTTAGAAATGAACAGATGTTGTGTTGTTGCTTAACTTAATGCTCCTAAATACTGGAGTGTATGCATTATTTAGGTGTTTACACAAAACAAATAGTACTAGTATATCAAACTTCCAAGGCCAAATCCACTTTGGCCCCAACATTTTCTTGCTTTTCCATCCCTTCAGGGTGTTTTTGCAGATTTGAATGGCATTTTAGCTCACTATTTATTTTTGACTTACCTCAGCTTGGTAGTGGAAGCACATAAAGGTGGATTCCTTCTTTTAACCAGAAGCAATATACTCCATGAATGTTGCTTGTAGCCAAGCCCATGATATCAGAAATCATAGGAAGAAATAGGCAATCATTTCACTGTGAAGCAATATGGTCCAAAAAGCCTATTTCTTCTTATAATTTCTCTTTTCTATGTATATGTACACACATCTAAATGCATACATACATGTTTGGCTTTATGTGCACTCATGTCTATACATGAGTGCATAGGAAGCAAAACAAGCAATATACACAAAAAAAATACAAACTTACCTTAATGAGGACTGTGCAAAACTGTGGTACATTTTTCAACTGATAAAACAGTTCAGGCACACATAGCGGGTCCGCGGTGGCGCACAACTATGAGCTACGTGCGCCTGAAGTTTGGTGCACAACTATGGGCATCAAACAACTGAGTTTTAACAAGACAATTGTGCTGTTTTTAGCCTTACAAATAATTCCGAGAAATTAAAAGCTTAAAATCAGTCAGAATTGTCTTTTTTTACTGTGTGTCCTGGGAGATTGGAAAGGAGATCACATAACAACAAACCCCCAAAAAACAAACAACAACATTTACCAAACAACTTTATTCAAAAGAAACATTTGCTAAAAGGTCACAATAAAATATAAAAACACATCAAAACCAAAGAAAAAAAACACACATTACTAAAATTTACACTAAATGACAACAAAATTAAAAAGAACAAAAGAAACACATGTAAACTGTTAAAAGAAAAATCTATATACTCATTCTTGCTATATGCTGAATAGTTATCAAAAATCTGCTTACGCCTTAATGATAGAAATGGGCCTTGAGTTTTTAGAAAAGAGAAGAACATCATGGCCTTGGCTAATCATAGCCTGTGATTAGTGGAGTTAGTGAATTAGTGAAGTAAGGCCGCAGGATAAATACGACGCCCAGATATTGGTGGGAGCATGTTATCTTAAAGGAAACAGTTTGCAGCTGGGCAGTTTGTCATGTTATAGAGAGGAACAAAGCACAAGGCTAAAGGAAGCAATAAAACCGCAGTGCTGACATGTAATATTTGCTGATGTGTAACATTTCTATACAATTCTATATGTTTTGTTCTGTATAAATATGAGAGCTTCTATGCTGAATGTCAGACTTCTCCTTCAGTGTGCCTTGAGCACGTGTCAACTGATTGTGAGAATCTCCATGCATGAATAAAGAAACTTTGCTTCACTGAACACAAGGGACTCCTGATGCTTCGTGAATAAGGCTATTGTCTTCCACAAAACCCACACTTCCATGTAAAGCCAAAATAGTTCAAAAATGGCCTAACAAATATTGCATTGAAACAATACTTACCAAACCAATATGCAATATTGCCCTATCAAGGGTGGAAAACTGGACTAGAAAATATTTATGCATGACAAACAATGAAATGTGGTAATAAAGACAGAATTTTGAAATCAAACAATATGGCCACAAACACATTAACATTGACTTCAAAATTGCAAAATGGACATTAAAGTAAAGTAAAAAACAATAAAAAAGAAGCTATTGTGCTAAATGGTAAGCAAAGTATCAAATGCAGCAACATAGATTAATTAGGATAACACACAAAAGAACAGCCCCTCCAAGAAAAGAAAAAAAAAAGACAAAAGGAAAAAAGCAAGTTAAACCACACTCTTATAAATGCTCAAATTTAAGCGCACAGGTGATAGAAATTCACGTGCAATTAGCACTTGTGCAGTCTGTCAAAATTGGCTGTTTGTTTTTTTTTTTGTTTTTGCAACTGGAATAAATATATATATATATATATTTAGATTCAAATATAATTCGATCCAACAATATATATATATATATATATATATATATATATATATATATATATATGTTTCATATCTGCGTTATCATGCCGTGCTCATTCTTTGCAGAGAGGGACCTGTGCTTAATCATTCAGGTAAGTGAATTTTTAATAAAGTTTTAGCAGGGGGGGGGGGTTCTTTTTAGTTGCATAAGCATACATTTTTGTCCATGCATGCACATTTAGATGTGTTTTCTGCATCATGCATGTTTGCACATTTAAATGTGTTTTACGCATGATGCATGTTTGCACATTTAAATGTGTTTTACGCATCATGCATGTTTGCACATTTAGATGTGTTTGTGCATCATGCATGTTTCCACATTTAAATGTGTTTTACGCATGATACATGTTTGCACATTTAAATGTGTTTTATGCATCATGTATGTTTGCACATTTAAATGTGTTTTAAGCATCAAGCATGTTTGGTACCATACAAACCACAGCCTTACCACACATCATGCAAATTTGTGGTAAGGCTGCTTCTCATATTTCTCAGCCAAAGAACTCACTGTCTTTATTCCTTCAAATGTCCTAAACCCCTGTTTGTAACAACTTGAAATTTTGATGATCCTACTAGCTACTACTCAACCACATTTCTTAGAGGTTGTTGCTGTTTAAAAAGCAAGTGCATCTAGGAGGGCAAAAGCGAAAAGGCCTATTTATGCCCCCCCCCCCAGCCAATTACCTAGGAAGGAGAATTGAGGTGTTACCCATAAATTTATACCCTCGTTTCAAGGAACTCTAATTTATTGGGAATGGTGAGGTGCATAAACCAGAAAATGTAGTTTTAAGTGGGGGAACACTTGCTTCTTGCTATGTAAGTGGGCCCGGGAGTCCACTTTTTCAAATAGGGACTACTATGTGCACTTGCTTTGGAAAATGTATTCCCAGTGTAGGATTTTCAATAGTGTTTTCGATTGGGATCCCCATATTTTCAAATGCTTGAGACCTGGTGGGATGAGATTTTGGAGATATTTTGGAACTATTATCAATGAGGGTCCTCTGTGCTTGTACACAGAGTGGTAAGGCTGCAAGATATGACATGCGGAATTCCCACACACAGCTATCAAACCGTGCCCATGATGTTGTTACACTTGCCCACAGAGTGGATAAATATTACCCCAAGTATTTTTTTATATAGAAACCACAGCACAGCTAAAGAATGGGGGAGGGCAGCCTGTGTCCCCATCTCATTCTAGCTGCACTGTTCTCACTGCCCAGCTCTTATCGGCAGCTGGAATCCTCTGCACAGATGACAGGTGAGAATAGAGCGACCTTTATTGTTCTTTCAATGGAATAGACCTGCAGATGAGAGCTGGGTAGAGGTCCACACACCTAAAGTTGCCTGTTGACAACTATGTACATGCACATATTTCGATGTGTGTATATACGGTTTGTAAAAATCTTCATGATTCTACCCCATTACGCTCAATCAGAGGTAGATCATTTGAAGAGCACTAATTAGCCTCCTCGCTATCACGCAAGGCTGGAAATTATCTTTCTTTGTCCGGAGGACAGTGGAAACATCACTCTACTGTCTCACATAAAAATTCCCGTGTTTTTTATTTATCCACTTTTTGGTTTTGGTTTTTTGTTGTTTTTTTTTCCCTGTGTCAACAAAATAAGTCCACATGTGCAGCATTATCTGACCCAGTGCAACAGTGCTTACATTTTTCCCTTAGATTGTATGTATGTATGTATGTCTGGCACTTACTAATGCTTCACTAAAACTGGATAAACAGAGTTTTTACAATTATTGTTTTTACAATGGTTTAACCAGGATTAAGCTTAGTGGCAACCGGAAGCTTCTTAGTAATAGTAATAGTATACCCATATATATCTACACACATAGTTACATATAGTTACATAGTAGGTTAGGTTGAAAAAAGACATATGTCCATCAAGTTCAACCACTAGGGTAATAAATATATCCCAGATTCAAATCCTATAAGACATAGTTGGTCCAGAGGAAGGCAAAAAACCCTGGTACAATTTGCTTCAACAGGGGAAAAAAAATCCTTCCTGACAATCGGATGTTACCTGGATCAACAGTCACTGTTATTTTTACTTTAAAGCCTTAATAAGCAGTTATATTCTGTGCTTCTAGAAAAACATCCAGCTTTTTCCAAAAGCAATCTATAGTAGTTGCTCAAACTACTTCCTGAGGGAGCCGATTCCACATTTTCACAGACCTTACAGTGAAGAATCCCTTCCTTATCCGGAGCTTAAACTTCTTTTCCTCCAGATGCAAAGAGTGCCCTTTTGTTCTTTGCAATGATCTCAAAGTGAAAAATGGGGAAGAGAGTTCTCTATAAGGACCATTTATATATTTATACAGGGTGATCATATCCCCCCTAAACGTCTCTTCTCAAGGGAGAATAGATTCATTTCAGCTAATCTCTCCTCATAGCTGAGCTCCTCCATTCCTTTTATTAATTTAGTTGGCCTTCTCTGCACTCTCTCCAATTTGACAATGTCACTCTTGCATATTACAAACAGTTCCAAACTCAATTGGCCCAGCCTTTTCTGACTGCTTTTAACGCTATCCCTCATTCAAACCCCTTGCCGCTTGACACACTCATGGCCCATATTACGGTAATTCCCTAGCCCGAAAAAGACCCCTTGCTCTATTCGAGGTAAAGGCCAATCTCGTTGTTAAATTCTGATTTAAAACTGTTCTCCAGTGGTATAGCTCACGGACTGACCCCTATCCTGCAATCTCTGATACATAATGACCAAAGTGTTTTTTTGCCCTAATGAGAAGCTAGAGATAATACACTCCACACTCTCAATATAATCCATCATGTACGATCTAATACCATACCTATGATGCTCCTCTCTACCGATGGTGAGAAGGCATTCGATAGAATAGATTGGAATTACCTCAAATTAATGCTGCCACATATTGGTATTCCCCAGAGACTGCTCCAGTGGATAGCAGCTCTTTATTCTTTACCCACGGCACGAGTAAGAGTAAATGGGGTTTTTCTGACTCATTTTCCATTTCAAATGGGATGAGGCAGGGTTGCCCCCTTTTGCCCCTACTATTTATATTGATGCTTAAACCTTTTTTAAGACGCAAAAGGTCCAATCCAAATATTGCAGGTGTCTCCATAGGTGACTCTTCCCATAAAGTAGCGGCATATGCAGACGATTTGTTATTCCATGTGACATCGCCAATAATATCCATCCCTAATCTATTGAAAGAATTATGGGATTATGACACATCTCCAATTTTAAAATCAATTTACAAAAACCAGAAGCCCTAAACGTCATGCTATCACATAGATTGGTGTGCACTCTGACACCCGCTAAGTGGGCAACAGGGGCTTTTAAATATCTAGGCACATTTATCCCTGCAGACCTCTCCCGTACAGCTACGCTGAACTTTCTACCACTGCTCAATGTGATAACACATGACCTACAGAGATGGAGACAGAATACGTTCTCCTGGTTTGGGCGCTGTACCATTCTTAAAATGAATGTTATGCCCCGGTTATTGTACTTACTGCAAATGCTGCCCATACACCTATCTGCCCCGCTACTGCTAAAGTTTCGTTTAGAGTTTATGCATTTTATATGAGGTAATCAGTTTTAGGGTGCTTCGGATGTCTAAAGTGCTTGCAGGTATGGCTTTTCCAGACCCGGTACTCTACCATGCGGCAGTTCATCTGAGCCGCCTGATTGATTGGTGTCGACACAAGGATATAAAGGGGTAGGTTAAAATGGAAGAAGCTGTTTCTCCAGTGCCTATACATTTGGTGATATGGTCACCTTCGGGCGCTATTGCTCCAATTAAGAGACACCTTCTTTTAGGGGAAACTGTGCGTGTGGTTACAAAGATGTTCCCCGATGTCTCCCGTTTTAGGTCATCCAGCATTCACACCCAGTTTTACAAACCCTGTTTTCCACAGCTGGAGATATTTGGGAATGGAACAGATGAGGCAGTTTCTTTCCTCTGATAGCTGGGCACCGAAGAGACAGTTGCAAGAAGATTACTCGCTACCTGATCTTGGTCCCTGGAGATCACTTCAACTCTGACATTTTCTGGGCTCTTTACCTGCTCCACACCGGATTAATAGATCTCTTACGATGCTGGAACAATTGTGTGTAGCAGAGGGACCAGTAAGGGGAACTCTGTCGTATTCCTACTAGAGGTTACTTTCCCACCCGGATATGTTGAGAGATGGGAAAGAGAGTTACAGTTATCTTTCTCAGACCAACAGAGAGAGCAATTATTTTACTTTGGCCATATGGAGTCCATTAGCAGCCAATACCAAGAAACTAATTTCAAAATACTCACGGGAAGGTACAGAACTCCAGTGGTCCTGGCTAAAATGTACCTTGCTGTTAGCCCTCTTTGCTGGCACTGTCATAGTGCCCAGGGAACATTATTGCATATATTTTGGAACTGCCCGCTTCTGCAATCATTTTGGGGAAAGGTAACCGATATCATTAAATCACTGACAGATGTGTCTATTCGTGATAAGCTGGAGCTGGCCTTGCTCCATGTCTCCACCATGTCCAGAAAGAAATATAACGCATCCCTTTTACATCATCTTCTAAATGCTGCAAAAAGCTGTATTCCTATTTTATGTCACCAAGTCACCAACCATTAAACAATAGATAAATAAAGTTAATGATATTAGAGCTATGGAAGACGAGCAGGCTAAAACCAAAAACACACGTATATGGTTTTATTGGGAACAAATTATTTGGTCAGCAGAATATCTTACCTGTCAGCGATAACTATGCAGATTTTTTTGTAAAGTCTTTAATAATGTCTGGGAATATGTATTGCTGTAATGTATATGAACTATGCATTGTACAACATGTATTTTTCTTGAAAGACTTGTCCCTCTCCCCCCTCCCCACCCCCTTTTTTTCCATCCCCTCCCTGCTTTTTCCTTGTTTTTTCCCTTTCCTCTCTTTTTCTTTTGTTCCTTGAAAAAAGTTCACAAAATGTTGACCTCCAGGAGACCATTTTATGCAGATGTCCCATTTATCTATGATGTTCAGTATATTGTTGACCGATAGTCATCTGTATGTTTTGACTATGTCATGCAATTTTTTGTAATGTTTACTGTTGGTTTCTTGGATGTCAAATTTAAAAATAAAGTTTAAAAAAAAAGAATGCATCTGGTAAAGCAATGTTAATGCTAGATGAAAATAACATTCAGTAATGTGTAAAAACCAGTGGAAACCCTTGTAAACACATTTTCTGGTTCTGGAAATGCAAACTTATTTTGACATTTCTTAGATAATGGGATAGATCATTTCAGTTTGGAGATGTCAAGCACAGAAAACACATTCTTACCCTTAATTTCGTTATTATCTTAAAACCAAACTGTTTTCTCCAATTACAATTCCATATAAAGCATATGGTAAACCTTTGTTAATTCCAGATGAAAACACATGCACTAATGTGTAGAAACTTGAGGAAAACCCTTGTAAACACATTTTGCTCCTTCTAGAAAATAAATGCAAACCTTTATTGCCAACTCTTAGTTAATGGCATAGATCATTTTAATTAGAGATATCAAGCTCAGAAAACAGAAAAAAAGTTTTCTTGATTTCGTCATTACGGTAAAACAAACTTTCTTCTCCATTTTCAATTTTAGCTAATAAAGTTCTTACATGCACGTACATAGAGTTTTTGGTGGAGATTCAATTACAACCTTTGTTTTTCCACATTTACTACTCAGATTTTCGCGACATGCAAAAGAAATTCAAAATAGCCTTAGAAAGCGTCTAGTAAACTAATGCTAATGTTAGATGAAAAACACATGCAATAATGTGTAAAAACTTGTGGAAACCCTTGTAAACACATGTTGCACTTTCTAGAAAGTAAATGCAAACTTATATTGGACATCTCTTAGTTAATGGTATAGAACATTGCAATTGGAGATGTCAAGCACAAAAAACCTGTTCTTGCTTCTAAGTTCGAATTTATTTTAAAACAAACTTTTTTCTCCATTTTCAATTTTAGCTAATGAGATTTGTTAATGCAATCCTGAATAGTAAACATAAAAACGTTCTTTTATACAAGTACATATAGTTTTCAGCAGAGTTACAATCACAATCTTTGTTTTTCCACATTTACTATTCAGATTTTCATGACGTGTAAAAAAAATTGAAAATAGCCCTAGAAAGCATCTGATAAATATAGCGTCTGTGAACTACAAAAGAATGTTTCCTTATGAAATAGAAGTGAAGTGCGGATGAGAAGTTTATGGTCTAAACCAAAAAATGTTGTTGCCTTTAGCATGTTGAAATCAGATTCTTCATTATACATCTAAAAATCTTGCAAAGCAATATGATCCTATGGGCAGCAGGTGATGCTATGAGGGGTAACTGCTTTTGCTGTGAAGGGAAAGGACATACTTACTACCATTCTTAGGGCCTTTTTGTCTCTCTTTTTTTCACACTGCTGAAATAACAAGTCAGTCTTTCTATCGGACACTGACAAACATTTTTGGAGATCCTTTCCACCTTTATAGGATCAAAACCTCTAATTATATAACCTCTAGTGCCCGAGGATCGCACACAGGAGGATTCCCTGGGCTGCATGAATGATGCAGCCCTGGGAATCCTCTTGTCAGTGTGCAACCCCCTGCACTAGAGGTTAAATGGGGACAAATCTCCCCATGCAAAACCTCCAATGCCCTCTGATTGGCTGAGGAAAGGAAAATCCTATTGACGCTTCTGTCAAATTTCACAGCCCCTCTGTCAAATTTCACTACCAAGGCCGCATTCATTGATCAGCACAGCCCGCAAGACTATTTTTATTTTGAAAAAATGTTTCTTTTTTAAGAAAAATTCGATCTCGATCGGCAAATTTACACCAGCTGTTTTCACTTACAATTTCAGTGAGCAAGAATGACTGAATTCGCAGCAAGATCGAGTTTAAAAATCACGCTTACTCATCAATAGTGGTATTGTTATATGAGGAGTGGGGGTCCCTGATCAGATTTTAACTTTCATTTGTTCATACAATGAAAAAAATGAATATGACTGTCACCAGTTTCATAATACCCTGATCAGTGAATAGTGAAAAGAATGAATATAAAATGAAAGACACTTTCATTTTATATTATTGGTTATTCAAGTAGGGTTGGCAATATCAAACCACATAGAGGGAGGGATTTGTCGCTTTTTACTATGATCAGTAATTAGTAAAAGGAATGGTCTCAAAGTGAAGCATCACGGACCACTAAATTTATGGACTCTGAACCGCGCATGCGCAACTGTTCAATGCCGGTATGGCGGAAAGGGGAGCACAGTGGGATGAATGGATAGAGATGCACGTGATAGGTTGGGGAGCTGTTAGGTGTCAGCCACCTTGGGTGGGTGGAAGTTAGGGTGGTAATTAGCATGCGTAGGAAAAGTCTGTGTGTTTCAAAAGGACGATAGTGGAACTGTGTTGTCAAAACAAGAAACAACAAACTTGTTATTTCAGTAGTGTGAAAAAAAGAGAGACAACAAGGCCCTAAGAATGGTATTAAATATGTCCTTTGCCTTTACAGTGAAAGTAGGTACACCTCATAGCATCATAGTACCCTTGCTGCTCATAGCATCACATTGCTTTGCAACATTAATGGATGTATAATGAAGAATCTGATTTCCACATGCTAAAGACAACATTTTTTTTTGGTTTGGACTATAAACTTCCCATCCACACTTTACTTCTATTTCATAAAGAAATATTCTTTTCCTGGTCCTCCTCCTGACAGCGTACACATGTGTAATCCCACCCCTTTTTACCCCTTCCAGGACCACTTACAACTCTCAACATTAGTTTTATATCGGATGCTTATAGGATGTCAGGATATAAATTTGCCTAAATTCTTGACAGATTGGCATAGAGAATAGGGCCAAGAAATAGCAGAATCTGACTGGTGTTCCGCATTCAGATTGGTTCATAAAACATGTTTGGGGATATACTCAAGAGAAAAATCAAAAAATATTATCTCGATGGTATAAAGATCCAGTTTCTTTAGACCATATATTTCCATCTGTCTTGAATAATTGTTGGCGCTGTGGAGAGGGAATTGGTACATACCTACATATATGGTGGGAGTGCCCGATATTAAAGCCTGTTTGGCGAGGGGTTTTTGACATTTGTTCAGATTTGTATAGTATTAAAGTTTCTCACTGATAATTGGTTTGCTTTCTTTTACCCCTAACCTGGTGATTAACATTAAGAAAAGTTTATGGGGACACCTCATAGCGGTTGCTTGCCAACTTATACCTCTTTTTTGGAAACAGTCCTCACCTCCAACACTCCTACCCCGGGGACAATGTGGTTATGAGAATGGAGGAAATCAGAGCCTTGGATGGTAATAATTAAGAAAAATTTGTATCCCGCTGGGTGTGCTGGGAACAATACAGTACGTTCGCTAAATTTAAATATAGGATTGGTATTCTCTCTTACTCTTACTTGATATATGTGTAGGATTTAAACATTTTCCTTGTGTGATTATGATTATAATTTATATCGAATAATGCAATAATGCATATAATTCAATAATTATTGGTCCTTCTCCCTTCCCTTCCTTCTCCCTTCCCTTCCTTCCCTCACAAAATGGTATGTATGGTATTTTGAAATGATGAAAAATATTAATATTTTCACTTTACTATTATGTATTATGCACTGTTTCATTAGATTTTTGTATTGACATTTTTGTATAGTTTATATTGTTCTTATACCTTGCAAGTTTTCTTAATAAAAATATATTGAACTATAATCAGGTTATGGTTTCTTTTTTCAAGTTTGAGTTGTGTACAAGTAGATAATATCCAGCTCTGGAGGAAAGGCTTGTGACATTAAACAGGAGTTGGTCATATCTGTATCATGCTTCTTGTGTCAGTAGTCTAAATTTTTCCTGTTGGGCGATGGCAATTTGCAAACTTTTCCAAAGATGAACTGTTTTTTGGCATATTTAAATAATGTATATTAGTATGGGAGTCCATTTGCTTTTATCATCATTGCATCCTAAAACATTAAGCAAAAAGGAAGTGCATTAAAGCAGATGTACCAGTAATTTCAAATCTGTTTGAATACATTTACTATATGTAGAAAAATAGGGCATTAAATAAAATACAAAAATACAGTTACTTCCAACATCAATATTTTGCATTTAAAAATTAGATCTGCATCATGCTTGGTGCAGTCTGGGAAAGTAATTGGACATTGTGACAAGGCAGGGCTGATCTGTGTAGTAAGGGGGAGGAAGGGTAACAAATACCTGGAAGTGTTAATCAGGGTATAGGCATTAAATAACTGTTACTGTAGACAATTGTTGATGATCGTTTCCAGTACAGTAGGGATTCAAAAAGGCGGTACAGACAGTGCTGCCATGTTCTTTACAAAGGGAACTGGTGAACACAACTGTGTCCTTTCCATAGTAACAATAGAGGTCATTAATGGCAGACTTCTAAACGACCTTTCACCTCAGACAATGTACATGCATGGGAACCTTTAGCCTTGCATAGTGCCATCTGTACTAAACTTAACATTATTTAGCACAAATAGATTTTATTTAAAAAATATTATATTACCCATATTTTGTCTCGCACCACCCCACAAAAAGGTTACAAATTTTTTTTTGAAATCATGTTGGCTTTTTGTAACACAGCAAGCTAAGACAGAAATGGTACTATCAGCTATCAGCTATGAATATAGCCTAAATATTCTAAAATTAGTAGTTAGAATTTTTCAGATTATTAGATTCTTTCTGGTAACATGTGCTCTTCACTGCAAGCCCTTGAGCCATTGATACCATAAGCATAATTTTGCCACAAGTTTGTGCTACACATACATCCTTATGACCACATAGGTATTTTTACGATCATTCGATGTAACTATTACATTTAATTTTGTGGCAAAACTTTCTTGATATTGGTGGTTTATAGAATAAACATCTGCTTGTGTCAGCCAACCAATCATAATACAGATGGAATAAATGAGTATTAACCCCCCTGGTGTTCTAATTCCGTCCGTTTTTTTACGCAAAAAGCGTTACATTGTTTTGCATTGAAATTTAAATTTATTTTACATTGTAGGCCTAAGGATCTTAGGCCTAACTCACCAAATAATGTCCAATATTTATTAAATTTAATTAATTTAATAATATACTTTAATAAAAAAAAAATCTGTTAAAACAAGGGTGCATAACAATACAGAAACCTGTAAGTTAACTGTACAGTAGCATGTATAATATATATATAATATACTTGTATTATATTGCAATTATTGCAATTTTGTATTGAATCTAATATATATTATTTGAATTTCCCGCTGCGCCTCCCGCACACACCGACAGATGCACCTACGTCACCAGGAATGTCTTTGCACTTGCCAGCTGAAGATCCGAAGAAGAGGACGCCGCCTGAGGATGAGATCTGTCAGGCAGGACGCTGGAGGACACGATGGGACCAGGTAAGTGTGTTTTTTTAATTGTTTTTAGCTATCCTGAGTGTGGCTTGGGGTTACCGCTTTTTGCATGTTTTTTTTACCCCGAGCCACACTCGGGAATACCGCCAGGGGGGTTAATAGATTGTTTCTGACTGTAATTTTGATCAATATGATATGTGATGCATTATTCGATAGTAAGTGATGATACACAGTTTGTTTTCAATCACCTACACCTAACCAGCAGTGGAATATTATTATCAATATATTTAATTAGTAGGAATTTTATTTAGTTCTCAACCTCACTTATTTGTTTGAAATTATAATCACCTACATTGTTACAAGGTGATTTATTATTGTATGATTTGTATTGAAACATTTTCGGTGAATACGTTTGGCAAAAAAATGTTTATTGTTTGAATATGTTTATGTTGATTGTTTGAATATTTGTACTATATCAAGGGGTTGGCTTCAAGTTATCTATGATACTGTAAATGTTGCTTGAGTACTTGGAGGTTACAACCTTTTCCTTGTACATATAACACCATGGCTCCTGTATTTGATAAAGGGGTGAAAGATTAGTATCTTATAGAAATAAAGTAACAGTAGTTTGATTTCAGGGCAGCTCACAAGTGACAAGAAAACTGCATTCTTAGCAGTGTCTACAGGTATTTTCTGTACGTGCTAAAAAATTTCCTGAAAATAAAAATAATTGCAGCCACCACATTCAAGGACAAATTGGGGAAGGAGTTTAAACAATGAATAAAAACAACTGGTTTCAGCACTTTATCCAAGACCCCAACAATTAATGATATTTTCTGAGGCAGGGATTTTGCTGATATGGGGATAAAAGATTTAATAAAGAAACATGAACAAAGTTAACACTTTAAGTAAGGTGTTAAAGACTCACTCAACCCCACCCCCCAATTACTGTGACCCCAAAGGATTTTTGTATGTTAACTTTGTTTCAGCTTCTAGAAAAAAAACTAATAATGCTTAACAGTGAAGGTCAGCCATTAAGAGTTATGAGTGGTGTTTATTTCTTGCTATACTAGAACCACTTTTAGTACCTGACTGAACACAGAAGCTGAAGTCTCCTGCCAAGTAGTGAGCGGTACTGTGGTTTTCTAGAAAATGGCAGGCAAATAGGATTTTTGCGTGATGGACTGCATCCAGAATGCAGCACAAACATTAGGACATTGAGAAAGGGTGAACTCGACCCACTAGCAACAGTCTCTGCCATCAAAACAGCAGGAAAATGTGGTGCTTTTTAATGTACCCACCCCTACTGAATTTACATGCATAATATCTTAATGCTATATAAATCCTGTTTATTAATAAAAATAATAGTTGCTAGCTGTCATCATGACCTGTTAGGAATGACAAGTTGTGGACAAGTAATGCGGTGACATTAGGCAAGGATGGAGGACCGGAGACGGAGTGTGAGCCAGCGAGAGCAGTAGCAATGTGTGGCCTCTGGTCAGCTATCGCCAGGGAGACTGCATTGATAAGAGTCATGGAGAGCTGGGTGTAGTGCATCGTCAATGCCACCCAGAAGTGTACAATTTTAGTGAATGGAGTACTGACAGTTGGCAGCAGCAGAAGGAGGAGGCTGTGGGCCCTGAGACGAAACGTGGACCGCATTGGTAACTGGCATCTAGAGCTAGGTGTAGTGCATCATCAATGTCACCCAGAAGTGTGTAATACAATTTAAGTGAATGGAGTACTGACAGGCCGCAGCAACAGCAGGAGGAGGACGGGGTGGGCCCTGAGAAGGAGTGGGGAAAGCATTGGCAACTTCCATCTACAGCTGGGTAAAGTCCATCGTCAGAAATTTAACTGTACCAAACAGTCTTCTTTGGTAAATGGGAACAGGTATCAAACACTAAAATATCTGTATTGGGGCTCCCCGATGTTTGCAATCCCGCCTAACTCCAACAGCAGAAGCTGCAGAAGACTGACATTTATTTGCATTAAATTAATTACTATTTCTATATGTAGTGCACTTCTAGTGAACGTTTTCCGAGCTGTATTATTGGGAAGACTATCAAAATTACAACCATTAATGGAAGATTTGAAGGAGTTTTACTTGGTGTTCATGTAGATCACACTGTTCTCCTGATTGAAGTCAAGGATATGAAGACTGGTGAAGCTGTGCGAGGAGCAAGGCGTTTTTGTGTGCAAAATGTTCTAAATGTGGAACCGGTAGAAGACTCGAGGCCAAGAGGTTGAAAGAGAGACAACAGATTAGAATAGACAATAGAACAGAAAGATTCTGCATCTAAGCACCAAAAAGTCTTGAGCTTGGGAGCTTCTGGCCTGAACACAAGAAATCGTGTTTACCTCTTTGACATCCTCACCATGGGACCAGGGGTCTCTAAAAATGGTCTCCAAGTGGTACTTGAAGACAAAGGCATCCTAAAAGTCACCCATGACTGTCGTTGGCTAGGAGATATTTTGTCCCACCAATGTAGTGTGTTTTTATCAAACAAACATCGAATATCAAACAAACATTAATGGAGCAAAATCCTAATGTGTGTTCCGACCCTCCATTGTCTGCTACATTGGTGAAAGAGTTAGCTCTGAAAGTATCGAACCTCCTAGATTTGCGTCAGGCTATGTTGGATGGCATGCTCGCTGACTTTACATTGTTAGTTGACAGCTATCTTAATGCTCCTCACCTAGCAAAAGCAGATGCTTTAGCTGTGACTGAGAACCTATTCTCTGAGCTTCCCAAAGAACTTTAGCAGTTTTGTGTCCTACAGCAATAGAGAAGAGAAAGGCTTTAAAATAACATGATTTTACCAGCTATGGATTCATTGTGAGATAAGAGTAAACAAGGCCATGATCTCTAAATGGGTCATTCCTAAAATAAGATTGGTGCTAGGAGACGCCTTAGCACATACACACTTTGTCCTCTTCGTTTTGAGAACCACAGAACAATATTATATTTGGTTCCCTCATGTATCAGCTTACTGGTAGGATTCATAACAAATAAATAACATTTGAAAGTAGGAGAACTACTCTAATAATGATACAGTTGTATGTCTGCTTAAATACTTCATAAAGTCTTGGATAGAGTTTATTTGTTGTTTTATTTTATTAGTATATTTATATGTGGGGAAAATTAGGCACAGAACAACTTAATGTGCCTCTACTCTATTTTTGGGTTTCAACATAGTCTGTTAAAATGTATCATCGTAAAAATTATAGCTACTTTGGTTTGTTTAATACAACTGTTTCAAATATTGTGCATTTTGTACAAAACTGTACATTTGTCCATTTCCAAAAAAATTGCTAATGTATTTTTTTTTAAAGTAGGCCAGAAATTTCACTGTACCAGACGGTTTACTTTGGTAAATAGGAACAGGTATCAAACACTAAAATATCTCTATTGTGGCTCCCTGATGTTTGCAATCCAGCCTAACTCACACAGCAAAAGCTGCAAAAGGCTGACATTTATTTGCATTTATTTCATTACCATTTCTATATGGAGTCCATTTCTGGTGAATGTTTTCTGAGCTGTATTAATGGGAAGACTATCAAAATAACAACCATTAATGGAAGATTGCAAGGAGTTTTATTTGGTTTTCATGTAGATCACACTGTTCTCCTGATTAAAGTCAAGGATATGAAGACTGGTGAAGCTGTGCGAGGAGCAAGGATGTTTTTTGGATAAAATGTTCTAAATGTGGAACCAGTTGAAGACTCAAGAGGCCAAAGGGTTGAAAGAGAGACAAAAGAAGAAGGATTCTGCATCTCTAGCACCAAAAGGTCTTGAGCTTGGGAGCTTCTGGCCTGAACATTTGTCGCTATGGGAAACTGTGTTGGCTGCAGATGGGCAAAAGAAATCGTGTTTACCCTTTTGACATCCTCACCATGGGACCAGGGGTCTTTAAAAAAGGTCTCCAGGTGGGGCTTGAAGACAAAGGCATCCTAAAAGTCACCCACGACTTTTGTTGGCTAGGAGATATTTTGTCCCACCAATATGGTGTGTTTTTGAATAATGTTTTTGATACACAGGTGGGTGATATGTACTTGTTTTCCATGGAGACTGGTGGTTTTCTTCCTCATCAAACATCTACTGTGAAGGAATGTTTGACTCAGTATCTAAATATGCCGTCTGCACAAATACATTTCTTGAATATCAAACATTGATGGAGCAAAATCCTAATACGTGTTCCGACCGTCTATTGTCTGCTACTTTGCTGAAAGTGTTGGCTCTGGAAGTATGGAACCTCCTATGCTCGCTGGCATGCTCGCTGACTTTACATTGTTAGTTGACAGCTATCCTAATGCTCCTCGCCTAGCAAAAGCAGATGCTTTAGCTGTGACTGAGAACTTATGCTCTGAGCTTCCCAAAGAAAGAGAAGAGAAACGGCTTTAAAAGAATATGATGTTAACAGCTATGGATTCATTATAAGATAGGATTAAACAAAGCCGGGATCTCTAAATTTACCCATTCCTAAAATGAAATTGGTGCTAGGAGACACCTTAGCACATACACACTTTGTCCTCTTCGTTTTGAGAACCACAGAACAATATTTTATTTGGTTCCCTCATGTATCAGCTTACTGGTAGCATTCATAACAAATAATTAACATTGGAAAGGAAGAGAACTACTCTAATAATGATACAGTTGTTTGTCTGCTTGAATACTTCAGAAAGACTTGGATAGAGTTTATTTGTTGTTTTTTTTTTATTAGTACATATATATGTGGGGAAAATTAAGCACAGAACAACTCAATGGCCCTGATTCATCAAGCCAAATCGGAAGCTCAAAGCGTGTGCGGAATCAGAGCCCTAAAATCAATTTATCAACCAAATCTGATGCGCTTGCGTATCTGCGAGGAAGTCATTAACTGAAGCAATCTCTCCGATTGATATGCACAGCTCACTGGTGAGCTTGCATTAAACTCACTGTTCCCCTAAAAAAGTATTCTTTCTAATGGCAAACAAAATACCCTTAGCCCTAAAGGCTAAACCATGGCCTTGCCATCGGACTAGATTTTCCCACAAAAGTCACAAGCACACACATATCCCTGTTTGCTTCTATATATATGTATATATATATGTGTGTATATATATATATATGTATATATATATATATATATATATATATATATACACACACACACACACACATATATATATTTATATACTTTATT
>NC_092860.1:61314934-61317657 GCF_032062135.1 Pyxicephalus adspersus
TTACTAAAATATTTGATTTCTCCAAAGTCAAACTAGAATGAAATTTTAATCAGGTCACAAATGTTTGTTCACATATTTTTTTACAGTCATACTGTGATGACATATTTGAAAGTGCTACCTAGTAAATATCGAGCTTGATAGAAATTAGTTTGCAGTGTTGCGACCAAAAGAAAAAGTATCAAAACAACAAGTGCAACAAATGTAACTATAAATGAAGCAAGTTTGTGACTGAGTAGAATGTAACATAAAACGTTGCAGTTACAACAAAAAACATCAAGCATTAAAGATTCAAACTGACCAGGAAAATAAACTGGCGATGCGCACAGAACAGGGCACTAATCCATCGCTATCACCTTACCATTGAGTTTAACATCTGCTCCTGAATCGCGCAGCTGAAAATTAATTGCCTTAATTGGTGTATTCTGTAATAGAGCTTGCTGACCGGCACGAGCGTACGCGCATTCCAGTGATAAATCAGGGCCCTTATGTCAAGGATATTATGATCAACTCCTTGTCATAGAGGATTGTGTTTGGCAATTTTTTTTATCCTTGAGATACACTTCATGCTGGACATTTTTTATTTTACAAGTACATTTAGAGGTAAGATTTCTGAAGTTGAAAAAAAACAAAAAAAAACCAGTATTCTTTTTCCAGAACTATAATTACCTTGTAATTTACTGTACACTACACTGATATATCAAATAATCGTATCAGATTTCCTAGCTGCCTTCTGTGAACTACAAAAGAATGTTTCTTTATGAAATAGAAGTGAAGAGTGGATAAAGAGTTTATGGTCTAATCCAACAAAAATGTTGTTGCCTTTAGCATGTTGAAATCAGATTCTTTGATATAAAACTATAAATGTTGCAAAACGATATGATGCTATTAGCACCAGGGGTGTGATGATGCTATGAGGGGTAACTGCTGATATCAGCTAATTTCTTATGCAGATCACAAACCACCTTCTCACAATGTTCTTGCCTGCTTGTGGTGATCTGCTGCAAAATGCCACTGTCACTCTTTTCAGGAACTGCAACAGGAAATAAAATTATATTCAATATAAAGTGAAATATCCTTTAGAAGTAGATTTTGCACATTAATGTTCACTGGATCACACATATAATTATTATTATTTTCATCTGGGAATGGGCATATCAATCTTGGAAAGAATATGCCTAAAATGACAGTGGTGTGGTCTGATCTTCACACACACACAATGGGCTGACTTACAAAGAAAATGCTCGTAATCTCAGATAATGAAATGTATATGATACATTTGTTAGCACGCATTCTTACTGGCAGTCTAAAGGAGGAAAGAGTATAAATCCTGCCCTGCAGATAATGGGGCTGATTTAAAAAGACAATGCGTGGAAGATTGACAGTCCCACTTACATCTACATTTTTTATGTAGAGAAATTGAGGTTCAAAGAAAGGAAGCAGACAGGCATACTATGACAGTTGAGGTTTTGTGGGTGGGCAGGAATAAATTTAAGGGCCCCAATTCTGTCTCCATGTTATGTAGGTGGCCCTGGGGGTCGTCAATTTGCACTGCAATTTAGAGCTCCTAGGAGCACTTGCTTTTGAAACATTACCCCCATTGTTGTATTTTCACAAGTTCTTAAGCTTGTAACTCCATATCTTGAATTTTTTTAAAGGCAGGGGCTGAAATTTTGCTACTTTCATACTAATGGCTTTGAAGGTACCTTGTGTACCCTGAACATTGACCAATGGTTTAGGACAGTGGTCACCAACCTTATTGGTTCCGCAGACCTCTAAAATCACTGGCTCCTGACCGCACAGGTCAATTTGAATCTTTAATGCTTCATCTTCTTTTGGGTAAGTGCTACATTTTTTATGTTACATTATATTCATTCACAAAATTGATTAATTTATTGTTACATTTGTTGCACTGATTTGATACTTTTTGGTTTGCTTGCAAACACTGCAAACTATTTTAGATCAAGCTGTATACATACTAATTGGCACTTTATAATATGTCATCACACAATAGTATGAATGTAAAAAAAATATGACCAATCATTTTGGATCTAAATCAAACTTCATTCTAGTTTGGTTTTAGAAAAATCAAATATTTGCAAAAAGGATTGTTGCCAAAGATGTTATAATACATGTATCAAGGAACATTTAGTGATTTCACTTGTGTATATCAAAATACATTTAAATGAATAGAAATACATATGCATTTTCATTTTTACTATTTAAACTGGATTGGTTTGGGCGGTTTCTGTTGTTTAGCAATTCTTCAGAAATGTTTTGTCATTTTTTCCACAAATATTGAGCACAAATGTATTCATGGCTTCCACTACAAACTGCTACTTGACCCCCTGGTTGCCTTTGACCCATTCTCAAAGTCACATTGTCACATATTGGTATTTGAATGTCTTATGTACAAATTTCTTTTATGAATAAATTGTCATGGTTTTTATTTCCTTGTTTTTTTTAATAGTCAGACATTTGCACTTATGTTGGTTTGCTGCCACACAACTCCTCTGTTCATTTGTAGTAGTGTTATAGGTTTGTTCCCATTGTGCTGTGCTGCCTGATCTTAGCTCTATTGTAACACACTTCCACTTGCTGTCCAAACAGGTTGTCAGTTAGCTGTCCAGCTGAGTTATTATTATTATTATTATTATTAATAAACAGGATTTATATAGCGCCAACATATTACGCAGCGCTGTACATTAAATAGGGATTGCAAATGA
>NC_092860.1:61320713-61328441 GCF_032062135.1 Pyxicephalus adspersus
CCTGAATGTAATGTTGGACTCTGTGCGTCCCCCTGTTTTAAAATTTACCACACTAGGGAGGTGTTTTAGAATAATATAGTAGTTTACAGAGTTATTGCTTTTTCAGTATTTTTGATTTGTTTACATGTCCTGTTTAGGCTGATTTTTGTGTTTTTCCTTTAATTTTATTAAAAGTAATTTTTTTTTTACATGATTGTGTGTTTCAAACATTTTTTATGTTCATTATTTTTACTAGAACCCTGTTCGAACATATTTCTGTAAGTTACAGGTCTACAATTTAAAAAACAATTCATAAACACCTGTGACGCTTTTGGTACAGAAATCTAGACATCAGTGTAACGCTCAGGTGGTTAAATACTAGATTGTATGCATTATTTAGGTGTTTACACAGTTCAAATACCCTGCACACAATTCACTGCACACAACCCGCACACTCTCCCATCCCAGGCTCTGGGCTTGCGATGGAAGAGTGGGCGGGCTGTGTCAGTGCACACAAGCCGCCCACTCTCCCATCGCAGGCTCAGATCGCGATGGGGGAGTGACTGAGCTGTCACTGCATACAACCCACCCATTCTCTTTCTAAAAAGAAAGAGGGTTTTTAGGGGTTAATAAAGAACAATTAATTAGATATCTGACAAACAGTAAAATCAACAAAACCAAACATAAACAACTATCAAAACAAGAAGCAATTACTAAACCAAACATGCAATTAAATTACACAGCTTCTTGAAACATTTGGAGTCTGTGTTTGCTCCCACCATTAGGTCCTTCTGATTGACAGCCTGGCTTACACAGAGTAGGAAAAGAAGTATTGGTTGTATTATGATCTGCTACTGAAATGACTCAAATCATAACATTTGTATTATGTGTAACTCTCACATCACAGGCTCTGAGCTTGCGATGGGAGAGTGGGTGGGCTGTGTCACTTCACACAACCCGCCCACTATCCAATCGTGGAGCCTGTGATGGGAGACAAATATTCAAACTCTGCCATGCTTACATCTATGCAAAATGCTCAGCAAAATTATTAATTAGGCAAAGGTTCTAAAAAAAATAGGGTGTGGTGTACAAAGAACCAGAGTGGGCCTTTAGGAAGACAGTTCTAAATACACCTAATGCTTTTTATTAGGAGAGTGGGCGTGCTTATGTCTTGAGGCCCACTTACCTCACGTGTTCAGTCCATAGTCCACCGTGGAGAAGAAAAAGCTGTTCTTTTTGTGGAGAATTGAAGGATTGAAGATTTTTTTGAAGGATTGAAAGTAGGTTTATGATTGTTAACTCCCTTTTAGCTCTACATATTATATGTAGCTTCATTTTGTTTTTCTGATTGAATATGGATAGATAAAAAGTGTTGGCAGACAATACAAAGATGTTTAGAGAGAAAGAATATTGTACATGTGTGCAGTGTTTTGGCACTTCCAAGTTTTTAAACGGTTCTTTTCATAACATGTATACTTTAATTTTATCTTCTTTTAACAGTGAGTACTTATATACAAATACATGCAACCCGAAATTACTTGATTTTAACTGCCAGTCACAACCACTGCAGTTTACAGTAACCACATCTTTTTAAATGTATGCTACTTTTACCAAATAGAGATTTTGCAAATATATAATAAAAATGTTTCAAGCAGCAAGCATACTAGAATGGCCCATAGCCGTTTGAAAAAACAAATATGACCAGTGGTAGAAGTGCTCCAGCAACATTGGCTGTCAATAGGAAAAATGTCCCCCCCTGACGATCAGTGAAATAAGTGTACCCATTGTATTGGATGTCAGCAGAAGCTCCCTCATTAAATTGGTGGTCATTAGGAAACCTGTGCCTATCTACACTAATAGATAGTAAAAAAAAGTGCCCATTATATTGGTGATTAGTAAAGAAATTACCCTATTGGCTTATAGTTCAGTGGAGTTGTGTGTTGTTCTGTAGGAGAAGTACCATTGGTGATCATAGTAGTACATAAATATAAATAGATCATTGGTGTGAGTAGTTAGTTACCTGGGATAAAAGGCTTCATTAATATTGTAATTTGAAGCCTAAATATTTAAATGCGCTCTCTAATACATCCAAAAAAAGTGCATTCAGCATTTTCAGGACTTGTAAAGTTCTGGGAAGATTCATTCTGTATGTCCTTTAAGTTTTATTCATTAGCACTGGATGAAAGTAATTACATAAAAGACATTGCTCAGCTCCTAATTATAAACGAGGGATTAACAACAGTTTTGAGATAACAGAGAAGTTTTGACCATAAAGTCCCTGAAAGGAAAAACACAGGGAGAGGACTTGACCGATTGTCTGCTGCCGTCGAGAGAATGGAGCTACCTTGGAGAAAACTTGCCAATGTGACCACGGATGGATCTCCAAATTTAACTGAAAAAAACCATGAGCTGCTAAAAAGAATCCAGGATAAAGTGAAAGAGGAAAACCCCGGCCAGGTTATTATTTTCCGTCACTGCATTATCCAT
Organism: Pyxicephalus adspersus; assembly: GCF_032062135.1. Classification (NCBI taxonomy): domain Eukaryota; kingdom Metazoa; phylum Chordata; class Amphibia; order Anura; family Pyxicephalidae; genus Pyxicephalus; species Pyxicephalus adspersus. Next base: position 61,323,180 of record NC_092860.1, read on the forward strand.
CAGGAAGCCCTGTGTAAGTCTGTATTGCAGCTTAATCATGTTGTGAATCCAGTGGTAAAACTTGTGAACTTTATACGAGCAAGGGGACTTCAGCACTGGCAGTTTATAACGTTCCTGGAGGAAACTGATGCAGATCACCAGGACTTACTTTACCACTCCCGTGTCCGGTGGTTGAGTTTGGGCAACAGTTTCAATGTACATGGGAGCTCAAAGAGGAGATTGGCACATTTTTGGAGTTACTGGTGAAATCTGACGAATTTCCTGAGCTGAGTGACAAGAACTGGCTTTGTGACTTTGCGTTTGCTGTGGACATATTTTCACACATATTCATGTGCATGACTGAGCTGAACGTGAAGCTGCAGGGAAAAGATCAGTTTGTGCATGACATGTACAAAAATGTGATAGCCTTCAAATCCAAGCTGATTATATTCTCCAGACAAATTTCAAACAAATCTTTTTGTCATTTCCCGACACTAGCCACACAGAAAAAGGGCGCCAGAAATGTGTAAGAAATACAGCAACTCACTGGACGACCTGCATGGAGAATTCTGTCCTGTCCCCTGTCACAAGACCCTGAAACAGTACCACATGAGCTGCAGTTGGAACTGATCGATCCTCAGTCTTAAAAGGGAAGTTCAGCTCTCCTAATCTGAATGACTTTTATGCTTCACTTGATGAAGCCACATTTCCAAACATCTGGAGGACGGAACAGAAGATGCTGGCATTGTTTGGCTCAACCTACATGTGTAAACGGACGTTCAGCGTCATGAACATCAACAAAGCTCATCACAGATCCAAGTTAACTGATGAACACCTCAGATCTATCCTGAGAATTGCCACAAGAAAGATAACTCCAGACTTTGATGCACTGGCAAAAAAAGGGAGACCAACAACATTGTTCCCACTGACATTGAAGATAAGTTTCCCTACTGTGGTTTTGAAATAATGCATTTGTGTCCAGTTAAGTCCCCCCCCCCCCCCCCACATAAGGGGATCATACTCCCCATTGTAGTCGCTTACGATTCAACACCCTATTCTGTAGAGCAAGTCAGTTGCAAATTCCCCTTGATTGTTTTACACTTATTTCAGATTTTGTTGTATGTTTTTGAGATAACATGGTTTCTTTTTTTCTTCTCTTCCTTTCTCTCCACTCTTGGTTACGGGAGGTTTAAATGAACTGTTCTGTATTGGAATTGTATCTCTGTCCTATTTTTGTAAAATTCTAATAAAAATTTATTGAAACCAAAAAAGATGCATTTGCTACCTGTTAAGGGCTAAAATTTGGTCCGGCCCCTCCGTCAAATTTTAGAACCCATTGTGGCCCCTGAGTCAAAAAGTTTGCCCACCCCTGATCTAAAACTTCCAGGGGCAAATACACTTTGTGCCAAACCAATGTTCTTGCTTTTCCAGCCTTTCAGGGTGTTTATGCACCTTTGCCAACTATATATTGACCTACTCACCTCAGCTTGGTAGTCGAAGTACATAAAGGTGGATTTCTGCTTTAGCCAGAAGCAATATCATCCATGAAGGTTGCTTCATGCCCATGACATCAGAAATCATAGGATGAAATAGGCAAATTTTTCAATTTAAACCATGTTAAGCAATATGCCAAAAAAAATCCTCTTTGCCTATTTCTTCCTATAATTTCTCTTTTTTATGTATATGAACACACATAAATGCATACATATATATATATATATATATATATATACATACATACACACACACACATGTATATACATACATGAGTGCACATCCTTGGCGCATAACTATGTTTTATTAGGCCAATTGTGCTGTTTTAGCCAGTCAAACAAATCATAGAAGGGAACTGCTAAAAAAACAAGCATAAAAAAACACACATGTAAACCCACACTTCCATATGAAGCCAAATTAGTTATATTGCATGTACCTTATTGCAAGAAATATTGCATTCCAAAAATACTTACCAAACCAATATGCAATTTTGACCTATTAAGGGTGGAAAATATTTATGCAGGACAAACATTTAAAAGTGGTAATAAAGACATATTATTGAAATGAAACACAAAACACAAACACAATACCATAGCATTACTATTGACTTCTTAATTTCACAATGGACATTGAAACACTTTGCACTGCTGCTCCAACAGTTTTCAAAGTTGAAAAAACAAAAGCAGCTATTGTGTGAAATGGTAAGCAAAAAAATATATATATGTACACATAGAAATTTAGTATACATATATTTAATATGTATTTATATATTTATCATAGATATCTATACATGTATTTATAATATATATATATATAACCAAGGCAGGATTGGAGGTGGAAGGGAGATATATTTGCCCAATATTCCTCTCCTGTGTGAAGTAGCAGGTGGAAGACTCTCACCTGTGAGATAATTAATGAAGAAACACTGAGGGTGGGGATATAACACAAAGCCAGGAGCTCAGTCAGGAGCCTAATTTGGAGAGACACAGACAGAGGTCTGTGCAGGCTCAGCTTAACTTGGAAAGACACAGACAGGGGTCTGTGCGGGCTCAGCTTGGCTTGGAGAGACACAGACAAGGGTTTGTGTCAGTGCCGCTCTGTTTGGAGAGACTGGACTGTGTGGGAGAGCTCTGTTTGGAGGCGCAGACAGTCAGTCTGTGAGGAGCTCTCTGCCTGGGGACACAGAAAGTTGGTCTATGTGAATGAACGGAAACCTGAGTAAAAGGTTGCTGAAAGCTTTGTTTGGAGCTGACAGGGAGAAGCCCTCTAGCTGATAGACAGGAGCGTCGGATGTATAGTAAGTGCCGGACAGGCAAGGTTTTCTTTTGCTATTTTGTTATTTTATTTGCAACCTTCAAATAAACCTGACTACAAATCAGCCTAACACTTAAACTTCAGTGTGTGATCTGAGTTGGATGAACCAGACAAGTGTCCTTTGACCTCAGCAAAGGCGGTCCTGAGCTTAACCCCTCACAATTATATATATATATATATATATATATATATATATATATATACACACTTCTAATTAAAAGTGTATAAATATATGGGAGGGCGTGGCTACTCTATAACAGCGTGAGGCAGCTTGCTGTGAGAGCTCCTGCAGGCGCCTCTGCATCTCCAGTCCTGGCAGCCGCTCGGTAAGAAGACTCCTGGTTCCAGGAGAGTGGGAAAGAAAGCGGATCTTACCCACTATTTCTCCTCCCAAGCTTCCCTCTCCTCTGACAATGAGGCACCCAAGATGGCGTTCTCACGCTCCTCACCTCCAGGCACTAGCACAAGAGCCTGGGGCACAGGCTCTAACAACCCCACAGCCTTACTATTAGCTACTCCCAGGAGCCCTCCTCTTTTTCCAGAGGAGTCCCGAGGGTCAGATATTTCTGCAATGGACGCAGCTGACTCCCCTGTGTAGCAATATGTCTCCCATGCCTTGTTGCATGAACTTTTTTCCACTCTGCCTACTAAAAGTGATATGGAAGCCATGCTTACACGTATAGAGCGCTTACTGCGCACAGATTTAGAGGCAGTGCAAACCACTGTAACTGCGGTGGCTGGTAGGGTAGGAAGCCTCTACATGTACAATCCAGTCATCTGTCACTTCCCTGGATAATTCTATGGGAGAAATGTGCTCACAACTTACTTCCATGTATCTTCGCACTGATGACTTGGAAAACCGCAGCCGCAGGAATAATGTCCGTTTGCGGGGTATCCCTACAGCTACAGCTATCGCTGACCTGCGTGCCACTGTTATTGCCATTTTTAACATAATTCTTGACCGCCCACCGGATATGGCCATTGAACTTGACCGGGTACACAGGGTTTGGAGCATCCGTGATAGGAGCTCTAATCTGCCTAATGATGTGTTATGCTCTGTACATTATTACACTCTGAAAGAGGAAATTATGAGGAAGGCATGGTTCCATGGTCCTATTGATTTTGATGGGGCGAGCATACAATTGTTGCCTGATGTCTCTGCACAGACTCTGCGTATGCGCTGCATACTGCGCCCTCTACTGGAACTGAATCGTTCCTCTGGTGCCTATTACAGATGGGGACATCGATTCCATGTGCTTGTATCTAAAGGTGGTGAGACTTTTGCCCTTTTATATGCCCTTTATATGTATTATATGCATATTCTACGTTTACTTGCTCTCAGGTTTACAAATGATGATTGCACGGTGTTGTACTTTTCAGAGGAGACGATATCTGAGGAGCGGCGATGTATTCAGTAATAAGTGGTTTTTATAATATAGTTGATACGTTTGGAGGGGCATACTGTTTTTTAGATGGCCCATCAGTTCTCACCGCTTCTCAGTATGTGGGTATGTCTTGCTCCTTATATCCCTGGATTTGTGGATTTCACATGTTCTATATGCAAGAACAGTTTTTTTTTTAACATGTCTTTTAGCATAATATGTTCATGTGTTCCCCAACCTGTTTAATGCTGTTTGTGGTTACATTGGAGAACCAATACTTCTCTGTCTATTGTACTTTTATGCATATCGTATTCTTATCGATTACTAACCGGATGCAGAGGCGGTGAGCAGTTACACACTTGCCTTGCGCATCACATTCCCCCACTAGTTTGCTCCCATTCCTGGTAAATAGGGGCTAGTAATTGTTTTGTAGTATTGCTTGTTTGACCCCGGCACTAAGTCAGGGACATTTATCTTTCTTCTCCTGTTTCTATTTTCTTTCTCTCCCTTTTCTTTTTCATCCCTTTTCTCTTTTACTACTTCTAAATGAGTCCTTCCCCCCTCTTTCCTTTTTTCCCTGGGCAACCCCTCCCCTTCCTAGGTTTATCGGCTCTATTTAAGTGAACCCGAACATAGGGCCTGGCCCCTTGTTTACCGCCCTCATGCCGCTATAATTTTCGTCAATTAATGTTAAGCGTCTCAATTCGCCAACCATGCGGTCGGTGGTGCTAAATGCCCTCAACCGCTTGAAATGCCAGGTGGCATTCCTTCAGGAGACTCCTTTTCGCCACGATAAAGTGCCAGCACTTAAAAACCACTGTTTTCAGACGGCTTACCATGGCTCCTCCCCTGACTCAAAATCAAAAGGTGTATCTTGATTGATAAATCCCTTCCCTCATCATTGGTTGCTGTGCAATCTGACCCTGAGGGGAGATATTTATTAGTCAAAGGGAAAGTGCAGTCCCAAATGTTCACTCTGGTCAATCTATATCTCCCTAATACCAACCAGCTACCCTGTCTGGAAGAGTTCCTTGATATTGCGGAAACATTTATAGAAGGTGTTATGATTGTGGGCGGGGACTTTTTAAATTTA